>NC_056731.1:596138456-596208456 GCF_019279795.1 Protopterus annectens | reverse complement strand
CTCGACCACGGGGAGGATATGCAGACTCCACACAGATGGCACTCCAGCCATGAATCGAACAGGAGAACCTCTTGCTGTGAGGCAACAATGCTACCGTTGTGCAACCACGGCTTCCAAAGCAGGCTTATGGTATATTTAGACAAAAAGCCAGGGGAGAGAAATTAATAGAAGCAATGAAGTAATTAAAGAAGGGAGATTATGGAGGTTTAAAGTATGAATAGGTATTTGTTCTCATTTAGGAACATAGTTTATACAGGTGTTGAGCAAGAAGAGAGACAGCTTTTGGCTAGGAAGCTTTCAGAATGGTTTAAAAGGATGGGAGGTAGGGTATTGACCTGATGGATACAGATTAGGAGTTCTGGGCCTTAGCAACACAGTATAAGTATAGACAATGGCCAGCAGATGTGATAGGTGTGTGGACAGGCAGGAGTTTTTGTTCACTAGATCAAAATGATCTACTGGGAACACAGTTGTGTAGAATGTTATTTAGTGCCAGACAAGCAGATGGATGCTGGATAATTTTATAGGTGGTAAAGGGGAACAGTAATTCAGTTTTATAATTCTGAATATGACAGCACTGAAGAATCTATTTCAGAAAAGTATGTTAGAATCTCTATTTAACCATAGATTCCATGTAGGCTTTGTGCCAAACAAATGGAGGACTGCAAAGGTTATCCCGCTTCACAAAGGGGGTAGGGGGTGGCCTTCAACAGAACCAGGGAACTACAGACCCATAAGTTTAACTAGCCTCTTAGGCAAGGTCTTATACAGAAATATCATGCATCTGATAAATAATGACATAGAAAACCTACAGACAATGAACCCTACCCAGTTCAGTTCTGTCAAAGGCAGGTCATGCCAACCTAACCTGGTAGACATCTTTGAGAATATCATTAAAGCTGGAACAAGGGCAAAACAGTGCAAACAGCCTACCTTGACCTGGCCAAGGTGTTTGACATGATACCACACTTCGGCATTGTAGAAATACTTGCACAGTTAGGCATAAACCCATATGTCACCTAATGGACAGCCAGCTGGCTCACTGATAGGATTCAGGAAGTTAGGACAGGAGAGTCAACCTCCACAAAAGATGCCAGTCAGCAGTGGAGTAATGGGGCCTCCCTTTTTTGTCATCTACTTCCCTGACATTAAGGCCAATGCCAAGGGCCTCTGGCTGGAAACATTTTCAGACAACTGCAAACTAGAAGTGGTCATTGAATCCACTGAAGAACAGATATGCTTCTGACACAGACAAACAATTTGTGTCACAGCCATGGACTAAAACTCATTGTGAAAAAGTGCAAAATAGTGTCCTTTGGAAAGATGGCCATTTCTGGAAATTACCACATCGATAATACACCCTTAAAAGTAGATACAGTGGTCAAGGATCTGGAAATGCATGTTGACAGTAACCTAAAATGGGACCACCATGTGTCAGCTGTGAGAAAATCATTCTACAGTACATACTTTTTAAGTACGGGCATGGCATCCAAGTCCAAGGAGGTCATTGTTCCACTTTACTCATCGCTCCTCCAACCATATATTGAGTACAAGGTACCCTTCAGCATGTACCTGACCAGTCACTTGAAAAAGCTTGAGAGACCACAGAGGTTCCTCGCAAAAACAATACAGGGAGTAAACAAAAAGGCTTATGTGGACCATCCTTATCCTAAGCCCTATCCTTATACTTGGTATCCTACAGACAGCTGCCTAACCTACAAGACATCCCCTGATCCTACCCTGATGAAATTGTTGTATATCTGTAAAACAAATAGCATCAGAAACACCCATTCTAAGGCCCTAAACCTCATCTGCAGCATAAACGAGACATGTTGGAAGGACAGATGTGTGTGCCAAAGATTAGCCCTTTGCTAGAACAAGCTTCCCATCCATGTGAAGCAAAGCTCCTTCCTAATGATACTCAAATGCAACTTAGGCCAACGGATGGGAAATCACAAAATGATCCCTCCTTTGGCACCTATGACATGATGGTAAGGAGGTGGCTGCACATCCTATGTATCCAGGAGACAAAGTGAAATGGCAGTGCAGGAAAGCCACTTGCCTTGGGATCCAGAGTCTACTACTCAGGAGGAGGACAAGCTAGAAATGGTGTGGGAATTGTGATGAGGGAGAGACTACAGAAGGCAGTGAGGGGTATCATTGTAATTAATGACAGACTCATGGCAGTCAGACTCCGGTGTAATGTTAGGGCAGTATTCATAATCTCAGCCTATGCCCCACAGCAGGGTTGTGATAGTGAGGATAAGAGTACATTCAGACAGCAGCTGTAGGACCTATAGATAAACTAGGGCAACAGGAATTGGTGTTGATAATGGGTGACCTGAATGTACATATCAGGACAGCCATGTCAGGATATGAGGACTGTATAGGTCCACATGGGTGGATCCACAGGAATAAAGAAAAAGAAGCCATTCTAGACTTCTGTCTGGCAAATAGATTGATAGTATCCAACACATGGTTCAGAAAATGAGAGAGAGAGACAGTCACAAGATCACATACAAACGTGCCCAACATGCAACTCAGGTAGACTTCGTTCTTGTAAGGAAAGAGCACTGGGATGGAATCAGCGATTGGAAAATCAGCTGCAAGCAGTGGTCAGAGAAGGCTCTAAGGTGTCAGAGAAGGCTCTAAGGTCAGCAAAGACCAGGCTAAAGACCTGTAAGTTGACTGGAGAGAAAGTACAAGAGTTCAAGGAATTACTCATGCCTCTAGCACCTCAAGAAGAAGAAGAAATAGGTGGGGCTGAAGAAGAATGGCAGCACCTCAAAACAGCATGTGTGAGAACTACAGAACAGATATGTGGCTGAGCCAGGTATGGAAATAAGGTACATAAGGAAAGCTGGTGGTGGAATAGAGAAGTCCAGGAAGTCATCAAAAGAAAGAAGGAGTGCAGGAAAAACTGGGAAATAGAAAAGATGGATCATTCTAGGAAGGAATACCAGTTGACTAACAAAGAAGCTAAGAGAGGAGTTGCAGTAGCAAAGAACAATGCTTCAGAGGCACTCTACTCACTTTTGGAAAGTGACTCAGTGAATGGCACAAATAAACTCTGTCAGGTTGCAATGCAAAGACAGAAAGAAAGTAGTCAGACACCCTTTGTAAAGGATGCCAGCAACAACCTGCTTACCAGTTTACAGGACATCAAAGGCATATGGAAGAAAATCCCGCAGAAGCTCTACTGCCCCAGACATGGCCTACAGTGAGTGAAGAGACGGAGCCCACTCTAGAAAAAGTAAAAACAGCACTAAATAAAATGAATTCAGGGAAAGCAGAAGGCTCAGATGAGGTCACAGCAGAGCTGATTAAGATGTCGGGCAAAATAGGGGAGAAATGGCTTCTGAGGGTACTCATTGCTGTATGGAGTGAAAGATGTATCCCAGATGATTGTAGAAAAAGCATACTAGTGCCAGTGTTCAAGAACAAAGGGGACATCCACAACTGTAGGCATCACAGAGGTATGAAACAACAACTAAACTGCATAAAAGATCTGGAGAGGGTGAGTGATAAATGAATACGCACAGTAGTAGAAATGCAGGCATACCTCTCAACTGTACAGATTTATGCATAATTTCTAGATTTTTGCCTCATAATTTTGGTCTGTTTTTCATAAAATTGTGGTTTTCTGTCAAATTAGTGGCAAATCATTAAAGACTGACGTTAGAAAGAAATGGGAGACATTTGAGTGTCAGAATTCATATTCTTCAGAAAATACGTGCTAATGCAAACTCTGTTATTCTATCACCTTTCTAAGTTTGTAAGAGCAATATTTCAAAATTGTCCCTATTTTGGGCCTTTGTCCCCATTTTGGCTTTGTCCAGATTTCTTGTTTAAGAGGTTGAGAGGTATGGTAGAAAGTAAGATGGGAAATGAGAAGTTCCGATTCAGGTCAGGTTGTAGCAGAACCGACCGATGTTTGCAAAGAAACAGATACTTGAGAAGAAGGTGGAAATGAGGAAGATGAGTCCAACGGAGTATACCTAGGCTTGGAGAAAGCATATGGCAAGGTCCCAAGAAAGCTGATTTGGGAAGTCCTCTGGTAGTTTGAAGTCCCAGAAACATTGCTAGAATTAGTACAATCTATGAAAAGGACCCAATGACTCAAGTAGGAACAGTGTTTGGTCTTACAGAGGGGTTCCCAGTGGGAGTGCATCAGAGTTCAGCTCTGATCCCAGTGCTATTCATACTGGTGATGGACTACATTAGCAAGCAGGTGAGAGGGGACAGGTCAACAAAGCTGCTGTATGCAGATGATGAAGCTTTACAGGCAGAGTCTGAGCTAGAACTTCAGCAAAGGGTAGGGTAATGCAATGAAAACTGAAGGCACGAGGGATGATATTGACTACAAATAAAGACAGTTGTATTGGCAGCAAATGAAGGAAACCAGAAAAAGCTGAAAATTCAGGTAGCAGGGAAAACTATGGAATAGCTTAACAGCTTCAATTATCTGGAAAGGGTGGTTGAAGAGAAGGGAAGTCTGAATGAGGAAGCCAAAGCTTGAATTAGAGGGGCTGCAGCCAACTGGCACAGAGTGTCATGGGTATTGTATGACATAAATATTACATAGAGCCTGAAAAGTAAGGTGTACAAAACAGTGGTGTGACCTGTACCTGTATGGTACAGAAACCTGGGCAGGAAAGGCACAGCAGTTAAGGAAGATAGATGTGACGGAGATGAAGTGCCTGAGACAGGTGGTAGGATGCACACTGTGGGACAGATGAAAAGCAGAAGCCGAAGGAGCTCCAATTACAGAAAAGGTCAAAGAGAACAGATTATGTTGTTTCAGGCACATGTGCAGGAAAGCAGAAGACAATCAAGTGAAGAACATCTGGGACAAGCAGGAAATGAGAGCATCCAGTGAAGAGGTAGATGGATTGTGTGAGACCTGTGACAGTCAGGCATGAGTGTTGAAGAAGATAGGAGATTGGCATTGAATAGTGAGAGATGGAGACGAGTAACACAACACCCCAGCCCCATGTACAAAAAAGGGAAAAGGGAGTTGATGATGATGAAGATGACAGTTGACACCTATATCCCTAATGGACAGGGACGGCCTGTGAGCACTTAATGTGTACAAGCCTATATCATAACTTGTAAAATTCATTGGGGTATAGACACATAATAGCAGTATTTTGGTAAATTTAAGGTAAGCTTGGCTAGGATTAAAATGGTTCTTAGGCTGATAGTCTTGTAACCGCCTATGAACCTATAAGAAGAAATTGCCTCCATTCTGAACTTACTGCCATTAATTTCTTAAGCATATTGCAATTGTGAGATTGAGAGTCTGTAATAAAAAGAAAGTTTAGTATGTTATTCTCTGTCATTTACAAAAGGCGTGAACTTGTGCCAGAGGGAAGTATTAGAATTCAGATACTGCTCTCTAGTTTTGGGATCAGTATTTTCCTTGACAAAGCTTGTCTAGTGATGGGTGATCAGAAGTGTAATAGTCTGCAAATGAGATTAAGTTATGATAATACATTGTTGATTGTGGATTCTGTCTGTGAAATTCATGTAAGGAGGAGTGAAGAATGAGGCCAAGGTGTTTCTACTGGTTGGGATTATGTGCATAAGTGTCATTTAATTCTGTTATTAAAGCCATGAGTAAATCTTTTTGGTGAAATTCACATAACAATATGTAACAAGGGATGGAAAATAATGAAGAGTTGTAAGAAATTCCCAACGTCCCTCCCTCAAAACTATACTAAAACATATCAGCAAGGGCCCTGTTAGAAAACAATGTAGAGTACGATCTTAACTGCAGATATAAAAGACTACTATACATCTTACTTTGCTTATGTCAGAAAATTATGGAATAATGTCCAATAATGCACTGAGCTGATCCCTAATAATATCACACATTCCAATCCCATGGATATAGCCAATACATTAACAGAGTAATTTAGTGCTACCTTCCTCCTATTACATTGCTTTCCCTTCTATCCCTTAAAATTTAGTTTCTCCTGAAATTACTTTGGAACAAGTTTTGGGATCCCTGTCAAATACAGAAACTAATACTTCCATGGAACCAGACTACATTATCTTTAGTGCCAAGTGTGCACTGTCCAAGCTATTATTTAAACTGCTCATCCTCTGCCTATCCACAGGGTTTATGCCTAATGGCTAAAGAATAGCCAGTGTGACTGCCCTACACAAGGACCGCCCTTCTACAGACTCAGGTAATTATTAGCCTATCGGCCTCTCTGGTCTTATTTGCAAAGCCATAGAATATATCATAGCAGAACTCACTTACATGGACATAGAAGACTTATTTGATCTAGACACCAGATTGTTTAGTTTTGTGAAGATCAGAGCCCGTGTCCTGAATCTTGTACGCTTCTTTTAAAAGATTACAGAAGCTGTGTACAGTGATCATTCACTAGTTGCATGTCTCCACCTGGCCAAGGCTTTTGATGCAATTTCCCATGCTTAAAACAGACCAGCAATTCTCAAGTTCTGAATGTTGCTGGTACTTTCCCAATATAAAATTGTAATTAGTGATGCACCACAGGGAGCAGTGCCGGGCCCTCTCCTGTTTGGTATTTATTTTGCAATATGCCCTGAGGTGTGGTTTACTATGTTTGCTGATGAAGGCAAGTTGGGCCCTATTATCTTCTCATGCACTGATACTAAATAGTGCTATCAAGGTCTGAAATATGCACATACCTTGTGCACTAAAATGAGCTCAAGCTAAATGTAAAAACTGTACGTTATCATCTGGAACAAACCTGTTCCGACCTCATATATTATAAATGTTACTCTTCTTCAGATAAGCATGGTCATAAGAGACTATGGTACTTATGTAGACAACTCACTGTGTTATTCAGTCATCATGTTTCCACCACAGTCAAGAAATGTATCTATCTGGTCCAGTTAATTTTCAAGAAAATATCCACAAGATATAAAGAAGGCATCCTACCATTGTGATCTTCTCTTACAAATCCCACCATTGAATAAAATAACAGCGTTGGCATGTTCAAGTCCAAGCATACTGCACAAAGGAGAAGGCACAACAATTTCTAACCAAGACAATGAAAGGTCTTACATGCATTAGCTAACCTTATAGATTAACACAGCTCTTCTTACACTCAGTGGCCTGCTGGTGGCACCAAGGTGATCTATGTCTCACTTCTCTTACCATCAAAGACCCCAGCCTATTTCAACTGCTATTTCTTCTCAAAACCAGTGGCCTACAATCGCCCAGGCTAGGAATCTAAATCTACAACAATTAAAGTATAACTAACTGGAGAAATAGCTTCCTAACTCAATGTATTTCCAGTCTATGGACTAACTTACTATTACAGATCAAAAAAAAATATTACCTTGGCTATGATTAAGGCTAGTCTTTTGGACTAGTGGAGGAAATAATATTTGCACCAGTGTTATCATGTATGACCCTACTGTCTTGGTAGGTGAGCAGTATTAAGTGTTTGAAAAGAGTGGCAAGAACTTTATATGTGTCTACATAAAGATGTATATGGCCAGGCATATCATGGTCCCTACGATCACTTGACTAGTATCATTCCTATGTTTCTATGTACTAAAAGAGGTATAATCTTTGTTTACTACTAAATGTTCAACTTCATAGTTTTGTGAATCTGTCTTGTAATTTATGTTATAGGTCAACAAAGACTCTAGCTAATTCTAGTAGAAGAATATCGTGTACCTATATAGTCAAATTAAGTATAGGTAGGTCTAGCATTAAGTCATTAATGGGTAATAAGAATATTAATGATCACAAGGCTTTATGTACTTGAGAAAGAGGTGGAAAATTAAAAAAAAAACTAAAATGACTAAAGAATAAATGAATGTAACATACTAACTTTTTAGGTCCAGTTTCTATCCACATGGTTTTCTTTTAATGATGTTTTCTGCTGGTGTTGATAGGACATGATAGGGACATGGTTGCATGTTGAAAGTTCTAACCATTGGTTTCTCACTAATCTCTGCATGGTAGACTCAAATAATCATAAATAATAAAACAACCAGCCAGCCAGAAACTGTAAAGTTTGGCAGCTGATTTATGATTAGACAAAATGGCTTAGTTTAAATTAATGGAATTAGCAAATAGGTGATTTTCCATTAGATGAATGGCAAGTAAGTTTAGGTAATTCATCTAGAAATGAAGGCTACTTCTATGGGAAGACATAACTTAGGTGGAAGTGAGAACAAACAGAAATGTACTATAAGTCTTTTTATGCAATGATTTTCAAAGATTCATAGATTGTTATTAGGCTAATGACAAGTTTTCCTGAAAGAATAATGACATCATGTATCCAAATAGGACATTAAGGACCAGGCATTTATAAGAGACCTCTTTCCAAAAGGAACATGGGTGCTAGGCATGGTACACATTTTTTATTCATCATCCACTGGTCTAAGTTGCACTTAAATTGAGTAATAGATGAACTCACCTTCACATGGATGGGAAGCCTATTCCATGGGAGGGGCAGTCTCTGGGACACATATCTGTCTCTCCAGCATGTTCTGTTTAAGTCACAGTAAAAACATCAGGTACTTAGACCTTATATTCCTGCTATTTGCCTTACAAATATGAAGGAGCTTCATAAGTGTGGTGTCTGTGGATGCCTTGAAAGCCAGGTATAGATCCCTCAGCAATCTATAGAAGACTGAGTAGAGGGGAAGGGCTTTAAGGCACTTTGCGTAAGGCAGGTTTGTTACATCTCATATTCTTTTTGTAAGGACCCTCTGAGGTTGTTCTTGTTGCTGCATATGCTTGGTCAGGTACAAATCAGAGGGAGCATTGTACTCTCTATTGGTTTGATAAGGGCAGAGTACAGTGTGCAGTGGGACAGTGACCTCTTTGACCCTAACTGTCATGCTCTTACTTTTAAGTTGTGCAACATAAAAGGATTTCCTCAGAACTCTGGCCAAGTGTTGGTTGAAGGTAAGGGTCTCTCTACGTACATACCCACATCCCTGACCACTGAGTCTGCTCTTAGGGGCATATTATTAACATGGTAATTAGCTGGGATGGTTGACCTTCCAAAGGGTAAAATTATGTATATCTTAGCACTGAGTTTAAGACCATGACTTTGGCATCATTTATTAGTCAGAGATGGGTCTTCTTGAAGAATGCTAGTGTCTGTAGGGAAGTTGATGATAACTCCCAGGTTGCAATCATCTGTAAACCAGCCAGAAATCTTTAATGTTTACTTTCACTTCAAAGAAATTGATTCCAAAAAGGAGCTGACCTAGTATGGAGCCCTGAGGGACACTGCTAGTGACTGGCCTCTTGGTGAAGGTGGCCTCACCTATTTTGACCTCCTGGGTCTTATCAGTGAGCTAGTTGGCTATCCATCAGATAATAATCTGGTTTATATCTTAATTTAGTGAGCTTGTCTGTAATGCCTGAGTGGGGTACTGTATCAAAAGCCTTGGCTGTGTCAAGTCCACAGTCTTACCCTCATCCATTGCTTTGGTGACCCTCTCAAAGAAGTCCACCAGATGACCATCCTTTAACAAAGCCAAACTGTGATTGGTCCTGCATTTGCAGATTACCTATGTCCTCATTTATCATGTCCATAATGATTTTTCCATGGCCGTACATGTGAGGCTGGTCAGATTTATGGGGCTGTAATTACTTGGATTGGTGGCTGGATCTCCTTTGTGCAGGGGAATGACTGTATCTATCTTTTATTCCTTGAGCACAAAACCTGACTGTTGTCTCCAGCTGAAAAGTGATTCAAGTGGACTTAGTAAGCATCACGTGATGTTATTGAGTTCCATCTGTGAGTGATGCAATTTTCAAAAAGTTTTGAAGATTTATGCATATTTCCATTGACGTTACAGACATAGCTGTAGAATGCTTTGTAGTTGTCCTTTGTCTGAGAAGCTACTTTTTCTCTTCAAATTTAGCCTTTGAAGCATTAATTAACCCTCTTAGCTGCCTGTTTACATTGGTCAAGATTTTTTTAGCATGTTGGACTTTGTTCCTCCTACGCTTGGCCAAGATTTTTTTCTTTTGTTGGATAACTGTTTGATATTGTGATTGCACCAGGGTGACTTGTCTTTTGAGTTTCTCTTATCCTTAATATGAGTGGGCACAGCTCTTTCTATACAGCTATCAGTATGGTTGTACATGGATTTTATAAATAGCTCAGCTTATGCTGTGGTGTTTACTGGGTTTGTGGGTGCCTGGAATTTAGCCAAGGTGTCGCTTAGTAGAGAGAGGTTAGCTTTGGAATAGTTCTTAAATGTTTTTCATTTTGTTGGGTCCCTGGATTTCATTTTTATTTCAAGCAATACTGACTTATGGTCAGATTTGATGAGCAAGAACATTACATTGGGAAAGAAACATGACTCCATCATGTTTGTGAGTGCAAGGTCAAGGATGTTTCTACCCCTGGTAGGACTACAGACCAACTGTTCCAGGATGTTGGCATTAATGAAGTTTACAAATTGGTGGGTTTGTGCATTAGAAGTAGTATAGGATTCCAATATATAGAGGTGTAGTTGAGATCCCCTATGAAAATTGTATTGGGTTGAATGGCGAGGGACTCTAGTACATCAAGATAGGTAGCATGGGTTTTCTGAACATAGAAGGAGACCTATAGGTTGCAAGGATATGGTAAAAGATCCTGTTAATGGTGAGTTGCACATGTAGGAGTTCCAGTGTATCATACACTTTAACTAGTCTAGATGTGAGGTTGGTTTTAATATAGACTGAGACACCTCCACCTTTAGTTCCCTATCGTGCAGTAGCTGATCTAAAGGTGTGAAAGGCATTGTAAGCTTGCACTGCCAGGGTACTCTCCATGAATTTAAACCATGTCTCTGTTACTACACAGATGTGTACATTCTCCAAGGAGAGGAGTTTCTTGTTAAAACTTCTAGCACTGATAGTACCACTTTCAAATATTCCTTCATAGGTTCATTTAAGTTGGTAGGTTTATCAGTTTGCCATTGTCTAAAAAAAAGTCACTATGGGAGTGGGAATGGTCTTTGCCAATATCCAAAAGCCTAGAATGGATAAGTGCAGACCATTCCTGACAAAGCAGCATGGTTTGTCAACCACATCCTCACAAGCCATAAAATATTGTACCTACTTGGACTGGCACCAGAAGCTAAGCCAATTGTTAAACTCAATCATTTAGTGTTGGTAATATGGCATCATCCTTGGAGAAAGCAGTGTGCTACCTGAGACACATAATCAGTGATCATGATCATGTCTCACTTCATATACTCAAGGGAGGTATGTCTCCGGTCATTAGCACCCACATGGAGTATGACAGAGTCATACTGTTACTTTTGGTGACCTGAGTGCCTGTGTGAGTTGATGGATGTTAACCCCAGAAAGGCAGCTAACCGTGATTCTCTCCTTATTTAGTGTGGTGAGGGGGACACCAATGACCAGGAAATTTGGTTCTGCACTGGTTTGCCTTAAGGGTTTAGCAGTAGAGACACTGGTTATAGTGTTACTATGTGTAGCTATGGTCAGTGTTTTAATGGAATTTTTCTGTGATGGCTGAGGACTCTTTTTTTGATTGTACTTTGCAGAAGGTCTTAGTGTTTTAGGAAGGTTGTCTGTAAGTGCCTCAGTGTAAGTAGTTTTATGTGTAGAGTCCTTACTCTGTGCAGTAGGCATGGCACATGTGTCACTGGCAACCTCTATAGGATTAGTGTTGGTTGTATGAGAGAATTTTTGCCTCCAGATTTAAAGTGTATTTACATCGTTTGTGTACTTTATCTGTTTTATTAAGACTAAGTGGGCTGTCAGTGTAGACAATACAATTGTCACAATGTCTCAAAATACCAATCTCAACCAGACTGGCCACACAGAGATCCAGGAAGTGGATATCCTTAGCTGCTGATCTACGTGGGAGGAGTGAGGGAAATGTAATTATTTAATAGGTCAATAACACAAGTAAACTGATGAGCAACACTCAGATTTGTGCAAACTAGATGCTCTAGTAGTTAATACAAATCTGTCTAGACAGAAAGGGCATTTTAAGGGGAAATTTACACTGTGAGAGATCTGCATCTACACAGGTTACAAAAGGACTTACACTGCGAGATATTGGCATCTATATAGATTGCTACTTGGTGCTGCTGACCGGAGAGGAGCAGTTCTAACTAAAGTCTGTAAAAAAGGTCAAAACATTCAGATATTCAACATAGAAACACTTAATTTTGTTTCTGGAAAAAAATGCAAGAAACCAGTGCCAAAACAGTGGATATGGTAATATAAGTCTTAGCTTGCTTGTAGGTTATAAGCAAGCTGGACTTGTTTCATAGTTAATCCAGTTTATTGAAGCTCACCTCACAGTGAATATATTTTCTGTTTATGTACACTGTATCCGCATAATAAAAAATATGAATAAAACAATGAAACTTGGTAAAAGTCCCTGTCATCTTCAATGGACCCAGCTATGTTCCTATTTTATATCTTCTTGCTCCATAACCCTCCCTACATCTCACATTGTTTTTTGACAGTGGTAGGATTCAAATCTCATCCATTTGTCACATTATTTGATAATACTGAGGTGGGATTTAAGGCCTATACCCTGCTGCTGACAGTTGATAGCAGTGGTGCAAGATGTCAGTGCCATACTCCTTGTCTATGAGAAATTTTAATAAAAACAATAATGACTGTCCCTAATTATTACATACAGTATCATGTTTAATAAATGTATCTCTAGATTGATTGTGATCAAACATTTTGTTTATGATGAAACCTGATAGTTGTTTTATATCATATTTTAATATTCTTACACTTAACATTCAGTCATTTTGTAAAGTGAGATGTTTTACTTATTTAGCTATAAAGTAATCCAAGTGCTTCATACACTTTAACAGAGTATTACTGTAATGATTCACATTTTAGAAGGATAACTGCACCAGATTGGTGTGCATCTATTATTTAGGGGCACTGGAAGAAGGTGGTGTAATCATTCAGCCATAACAGAAATATATATTTTTCTTAACTTTCTATTTTGCATGTTATTGCTGTACTTAGTGCTTTGACATTTAGGGTTTATATGGCCCAATGTTCTTTTGTTTTTGCTTCTTTGTGTTTATTTTCTGGTACATTTAGAGCTGGCTTGATTACTTAGGCACATTTACAGAACTTATGGGTTATGAAGACAATTGGTTTAGTGGTGGATGACTTCAATAATTGGCATGGCAAGCGTGTTGCCACATTGGAGCAAATGCATGTTTAGCATTATAACAATGGATCTATTTGTGTTTTTATTCTCTAATAGATGGGGGCTGGATTCATGAATGCCTACACTAAGTTTACACAATTCTGAGTGAATAGACAACACACACATAACTCCCATTTTCTTCCTTCTAACTTTAGTTTTCCTACTGATTTTCTTGCAACTTTAAAAATCAAGGAGGATTCATAAAGGTTACCAAAATAGTAGACTATATCTACACTTAGTCTAACCTTTCTTTGTGAATAAACAGCACAAAAAAATGTGGTAGGGATGTTCTTGAATACAGTTTATGTACACTTAGTGTAAGAGCTGTCTTTTTTAAAAGATGTGATCTGTAGTTGAAATGCAATATATTTCACATAATTAGTGACCATCTGCCAATTCTTAGAGATATTCGAAAAAAATATTAAAATGTTTAGTTACTGAATCTTAGAAACACTGTCAGTGTAACTTCACAAATGGTCTGCACAGAAGTGGAAGGAAATGATTTATCTACTCCCATTCTCTAGACATGCTGACTCAAAGGTACATTTGTTTGATATTTTTTTAGGCAGCAAAACATCTGTGAAGATTGAAAAAGAAAATAAAAAGGCTAAATAAATAATAAAAAAGGTCTAGGGAATATATTTCCTCTTGGGAAGTAGTTAAATAGCATGCTTGGTTAAACTAATCCGCACTTACTTCAAAATATAAATGAAGGATCTTGGTTTCAGGTGCTGGTGAAATTGCTCAGGAGTGTAATATTTTTGCAAGTACAAGATTAGATGCTGTTGCAATAAATTTCATACTGCCAATCTAAATTTTCTTTTAATCTCATTACATATGAATAATTCATGGATGCTGTTATCAATAGTTAGACTTGTCAAAAAGTCAATGTTAACAGATTTGATCTATGGATATTAAAGCATGAAATGCATTGGCTAACTCAAGTGTTTGTGAATTTTAGCAAATCTTTTTCGAAATACACTTTCCAAATGTATGAATGTTGACTCATTTTGTTCCTTGCAATAAAAATGGAAGGCGCTGAAAATGAATAATTGTTGCCTCACTGCTTTTTTGTTCCTTTTATCAAAGATCTTTTAAATACTCTAAATGAATCAATCTACCAAATATATGTAGGAGAACAATCTATTGGGCAATTTGCAACATGGAATTTGGAAGGTGTGGTATACTATTATAGCTACTGAGTCTTTCTATATATATATATATATATATATATATATATATATATATATATATATATATATACATACATACATACATACAGAGAGAGAGATAGGGATTATTATCAGTCCAATTTTGCAGTAGCTGTTTCTGCTGACTTGTCAAAAGTATTTGACACCATTGTCCAATTTAGATATTATTAATGCATTAGAATTATTACGTGCCAGAGTATCAGTTTTAAAATTATTTTGGTTGTATTCATCTAACAGGTTAAATCTTACAAAAATACATTATACGATGTCTCAACTTTTTTGTCATGTTAGCAATGTACCACAGAGGTCCAATTTGGATGGTTGTTGTTTCTACTATTTATGAACACTATTACAGATGGAAATCTGTGGGTATCTGTCACTGTTTATACTTAGGATATCACTATGTTGTCTGTAGGGGATAGTTTTGATTCAGTACTAAAGGCATAAATCACTGATTCTGAAACTATTAAGAACAGGATTTGAAGTGCCATACAAAAATTAATGCAAATAACACCTAGCTGCTATCTTTAGGGAGCTCTGAAGTTGTAATATGATGAGTGTACATTCAAGGCTAGTTAGCTAATTCTTAGTTGTGATTTGATTTACATATTAAGTAAGACCCATCCTTATTTTATTTTTTTTACTCAAAGAATTTTTATTGGTTTTCTTCAAAAATGAACAAGTAATTTGCTTGTAATTTATATAATAAGTTAACAAAATAATAAACTGTATACACTATTTACATTGGTCTGAGAATAGATTAAAATATAAATCAATCTGATTCAAATATGTATGACACTTAGACAAGAGTTCCTTTTTTTCTCTTTTTCAAAAAGAGTCTGAGTTCATTCTTGATGTCTCGATAAGAGATAGTATCTTCTTCCATGGATTATTACTCCAATCTGAGGTGAAATCCTCAGTTCCTTAACTTTGTCTTCCATCAATGCTGTTTCATTCAAAAGTCTAAAAAAATTTCAAATTTGGTTCGGAGTTGGATTTCCATTTTCTAGAGATGCATTTTCTAGCTACTGCTAGTATAGTCCATAATAAATATAACTCTTTTTTCTTCATTTCTGTTTTTCCATTAATATTCAGTAAGATTAAATACTTTGTTATCTGTAAATATAGCTTGTAGGCAGTTACTAATATCTTCCCAGTATTTTTTGAGTTTAGAACAATCATGGAATATGTGTATCCAGTTTGCTTTACATATTTGTAGACATCTCCAACAAGTAATATCATTGGTAGTACCAAGTTTGGCTAGTCTATTGGGTGAGTAAAATGATCTATGCAGAAATTTCCAGGTGTACATTCTCCAAAATTGTCTATTAGATGTTAGTTTAATGGAGTACAATAAATTAATTTTGCTTTCTGTGGTTAGACTTATTGAATGTCCTTTGGTGATGAAATTCCAATAATTCTGTCAGATATTAACTTTGTAGTTTATTACTAATTTGTATAATTTTGAAGTTATATTTTTCCAATTGTGGTTATCATATATAATTTCATTTAAATATTTTATAAAGTTAGGTTTGACTTTGAAAGAAGAATTATTAATTATTCTGCATAGATCTTGTGAATATATCAATACACTTTGAAGAACTAGCCAATCAGAGGAAGAGAGATCATATGTATTCATTATATATTGACTGTCAATAACTTTTTGGTTGTTAATACAATGTTGCAAACAAATATTTTTTTTGTTTCCCAAGTGGTGAATATGTTCTTATGTATTCTATTGAAAAAAAAATTGTGGAGCTGAAAGGAGTTATCAAGTCCATCCATATCTTTATATCTGTATTGGCAATAACAAATTTTCTAAAAGTGTTAAAGATGTAATTTTTAAAATTTAGTTTAGTAGGTTTTACTGTATTATACTAAATACCTGTACATAAAATATGCCATGGTTTATTGATTTGATCATCTAACATAAGATTTTTTTATTGTGGAGTTTTCATTTAAATAAATAATAGTATGTAAAGTCTTCCAGTTGGAAGAGTAATTTGGATCTATCCAATTTATAATAATTCTGAAGATAGAAGCTTTAATGTAAGTCTGTATATCCAGAAACTTGATTCCTCATTGATCCCATGGTCTAAAATGATGTGTGAAGGCTACTCTATTCCTGTTAGGATACCAGAGAAATTTTAATATAAGTGTATTTACTTTTTTTGAGATGTTTATCTGACATTTTAGTCTATCTTCGAAAGTTATATTCATTTTGTTCCAATTTACTACATAGGTATTCATCGTGTTTATGATATTGTTGTAGTTTATATTTAAGTTTTATTCTATATTTTTACAAAGAGTGATACCCAAATAATTTAAAGTAGAAACTTGTTTGCCAATTATATGATTTCCATCTATTAAAAAAATCTTTGTTTTTGTTCAATATTATGTAATTAGATTTAGTTCTATTGAAGTGAAGACTTGAAGTTAAGTAAAAATTTTCAACCTGTGTATCCAATTCTTTTATAGATTCTTTTGAGGTGGATAGAGTAAGTGGTACATCATCTGCAAATACCATGATTTTACAATTGTATTGTCCATACATATCTATTCTTTTATTTTGGGATTGGTGTGAATTTAAGAAGCAAATAATTCCATGGGTAGTGCAAATAAGACAGGAGACATGGAGCAGCCTTCTTTTGTTCCTTTTGTTATTACTATAGATTCTGATGTAAATTGTCCTAGTTTTACATATGTTAAGTTGTTTTTGTAGATATTTTTATCAATGAAATAAAGGAACGAGGAAAGTCATAAAGTTCTAATACTTTGAATAGATAGTCCCAGTTTAATGAATCAAAGGCTTTTTCTATGTCTAGAGTGATTAGAAGAGCTTCCTGATTTCCCCTATTTAAGATCACTATAAGAGTTAATACTCTTTGAATATCATCGTACGTGCGTCTGTTATATATGAAACCTGTTTGATCTTCATTTATAATATGAATCATAGATTTTTTTAACTCAATTAACCAAGATTGACATAAACATTTTATAATCATTATTGAGTAGAGATATTGGTCTATAGAAGCTACATAGTGTGGGGTTTTTATTTTCCTTTATGATGGGTGTGATTAGAGAATATCTCCACGAAGGCAGTATTATGCTTAGCATTTGGATTTCAAGAAATGTTTTGTGAAGAATTGAAGTTATGGATGTTGGGAAAATTTTTTATAATTCTATTATAATACCATCAATTCCTGGAGCTTTATTGCTTTTACTTTTCTTAATGTTTTCTGTAACTTCTTTATGTGTGATTTGTTTTTGGATTTCTTGTTTTAAATTTTCTGGTGTTTTCTTAATTTTGGGGAAGTTTAATTCTAAGTTTAAGGAGTTAATGTGAACTTTACTGTTCCATAGTGTTCTGTATAATGATGTTTAAAGGCATCAAGAATATCACTTATGTCTGATACTTTTTTGTTCTTTTTTCCCTCATGAAATATGTTAGTGATGTTGTTTGCTCTGATTTGTCTTTTAACTCTCATAGCTAGATTGTGCATATGTCTTGGTGATGTGGAATATGAATTTATATTTTTATTTAGTTCATCATTTTTTGTTAGAAGGATTTAAGTCTTTGTTTTTAATCTTTGTGAGTTTTTGTATTTTATGTAATTTAGATTCCCACTCTTTTGATTTGTTTTTAAACCATGTAAGTGTTTTGCCATATATATCGGCTTTCAAAGCATCCCATATCATGACTGTATTAATCTCTTCAGAGTAATTGGTGTCTAAAAAACTTGTAGTTCTGAGACTAGGCACAATTTGAATTCTTTCAATTTTGTGAAATATGCTAGTATTCTTGTTGTATATATGTTAATTTTTTAAAGTCTATTTGAAGTTTGAGAATGACAGAATTACGGCCTGATAAAGGGCAGGGAGCTATTGAGAATTTGATTATTTTTGTCTTTAGTTCTTGTGATACATAGATTTTGTCTATTCTTGTTTGAGTACTAAATCTATAATCTTGATGAGAAAATAATAATGAGTTATTTTCTTTAAAGGTACATGTGTCTATTAGATTGTGGTTTTTGCTCCATGTTTTGGAATATTTTTGCTATAGACGTGAGACATAGATTTCTCTTACAAGTGCTCTCTGAATTATCCATTATACAGTTAAAATCTCCGCCTATTATCAAGTTGCCTTTATATGTACTACTAATAAGATCTAAATGTTTTTTAGCTGTCCCTGTCCCTATGCCCGGAAACCATTATAAATTTACTAGTGTCCAGATCCTGTTATTAAATTTCACTATAACAAGCGCTATAAGGCCTTTTTTATCTTAATCAATTTCTAATTGTTGTGATCAGATTTCTATTGGAAAACATAGATTAAATTCTAGTTCAGGCCAATAAAAAGGAAAACAAGTATAATACAAGAACAATTATATGTAACACAATAATCCAACATTTTAAAATATCCCTTATTAATCATGGAATGATAAACATTCCTAATCTGATAGATAAAACATAATCTATCGGATTATCCCTCATACCTTAGCAACAAAAAATCCCTTTGAGCTCCACATTGATTTCACTGGAGATCTTTAGGATTATAAGAGAAAAAAGAAATCAATATTTAACTAATCTTATTAATCTAATATATTTAACATTGACTATAATTACACATGGAACATTTTTTATATGTTTCAGTTTATATCTTGTCACTCCTTAAGTGGTATACTGTCACTGCATAATAAAGTGCTTCATATTTTTATTGTAATATTACCCACAAAGTTAGTTGTGTATTAGGTTAGTTGTCCTTGTGAAGCATTTTAAGCTTAATCATTTTCTTTTAAGTTAAAGAATTTCAAATATTGTAGTATGTGTCTGCAAGACTTGCTTTTTAATCATTACATCTATCCAATCTCTACCCATATGAAAGAATCATAAATAAAAACCTTAATATTAGGGGTACTTCATTTGAAAAGTGTTATGCTGTTTTAAAACTGCATATTTGTGTATGATCAATTGTGCAGTTGAGCAGTGGTTTTGATGTTAATAGAACTAAATTAATCCACATGTAACCTCTGATGTTCCATCAATGACAGGTATTTTCTCTATGTACACATTTGATGTTTAATTGTATAAAAGAAATATAAAAATCAGATTGACCATAATGACATACTTAGGCTGTAGTTTTACATGAACTTGGATTGAAAACACTCTTTCTTAATTTTATTTTATTTAACATTTGTTAACCGGGAAAGTCTGACTTGGACCAAAGCCAATTTTCACTGGAGGCCCGGGGAGAAATGCTCCAAACGCATGTCTTTGTAACATGGGAGGAAACCCACACGAATGCAGGGAGGACATGCAGACTCCTCACAGAAGGCACCCCAGCCGAGAATCGAACCAGAGAACCTCTTGCTGTGAGGTGACAATGCTACTGCTGCACCACTGCACCGTCCAAGTTTATCTAAATACATATTATTTCTCGTGAGCCATATAAAGTCATGATTATTCAAACTAGGCAAACTGTATTGACCATGAACTAATATAATGAAAACTTTTTTGAAACACCTCTTAATAAGATTCATTCTGAGAATATTATTCACATCTAAAACATCTTCAGCCTGTAAATTCAAAAAGTAGGTTCATTGACATGTTGATCCATTGGATAACAACTCCAACAGCCTGTCTGCTTTCTTATGTCAACATCAGATTTTCTATAAAATCAAATGAACATTGAATGTTATTGAAAAGTTCACATCATTGGCAGCAAAGATTTTGCTATGCAATTTGCATTAATAGCATCTGTCAGTGTCTAAAATGCTATTTAGTCTCCACATATGAAACTTTATAGTTTTTAATTGTACTAATATTAACTTTTGCTTTAAACATCAAGAATAATTTCTCTGCACACATTGAATATGAGAACCTTAAGAAGATATAACAATAGACTGACAGTAAGTTTAAGATTTTACATCATTTTTTACTAATAGAGTTTAAGAAATTCTATGTCAATGTATCTTGTCAGTATTCTTTTCCATTAGTATAATAATGTAACATACTACAGAGTAGTCCATGATCCTGGTTTCTATATTTCTCACTAAAACTTATATCAGAAAACTAACTTTGCTTTGGCTGTTTATGCTGCTAGAGCTTTCAGTGATGTGACTTTGTTTTCTTTGTTTCACTATGAATGTATTTGTTTTTTCTGAATGCTTTAAAAAACCTGTTAAAACCTTATATTCTGATCCCACTTTTAAACTTATATACATGGTTGTCAGTCTCACTTAGGCAATTAACCTACAGAATTTTGGCTGATTGCTTTTAATGAGTTGCTTCCTGTAATACGAGATTTAATTCCTTTAGACAACGTTTGCTTACTGAGTGATCTTAAGTAAGACTCTTAACGGGATAGTGCTTTAGAGTGATTAGAAATTTCTTCTAGGCTCCTTTAATGATCTCCCAAACTGCATGTCAAAAATACAACCTATTGAACTATATAAAAAGTGTTAGTATACTTATGATGTGAACTATTAAGGTTTCTGATAATTCTCTAGTTGCCATTAAATCAAATCTGTTTGAGGCTGAATTTTACATAGCCTTTGTTTTTCATGAATCCTTAAGCTTTTATACTGAGATATTTGCGAGGCTGCTTGTCTCTTTAAGGCTTTAAGGAAATGTATTTGTACGTTAGCAGTGCATTTCCTTTCATTCGCAGCCTGAGTTTTCTGTATACTAGTGTTTCTCTTGTCATACTATCACTAAAAGGAATTATTGGATAGATCTGTTTCAGCTGCTAGTTTTGGGTATTCAGTGGGTAAGCTGTCTGTAGCAGTGATAGTTTTTGAGTTATTGTTTGATGGTTTAGGTAGTGACAGGCTGGAAGTCTAAAATGTTGGCATTACGAAATGAGGGAATAGGTGGGAGCTCTGAACTTGAGGCTGGCTTTTGATAGAGACTTATTTATGAAGTGAGAGTTCAAGGTTCAAACTAGATCAAAGTCAGATTAGTAGGACAGGAATTATGTTGGAAGGGTTTGCTTGGGTTAAGGAATTTAGAAATGGTGGACCAGAATATTTTGGGGTATTTACAGTGATTGTTCAGTTGTGAGGTGAAATAGGCTCTTATTACAAAGGACACAGTAGAGCTGATTGTACATGAACATATAATTTTTTCCATTTGGCCCCTGGTCTGTCTCTTTGGCGCATTAAATGCTTATTGGGCAGAATGAGACAAGGGGATGAGGAGGATCTGACTCTTCTGCATAAGTGCAACATGGGAGTTTAGAATGTTTAAAAAGTTTTATTGAACTGGAGAACAGATTTGTCTAGATAGAGGATCTTAAGAATGTTGCAGATGTAAGCTTTAAGAGAGGAGAGGAATGAGTTCTTGCTGAATTTAAAAAGATTCCTGACAGACATGCAGATTGCTAGCTTACTAAATTTGGGTAGTGAGCAGTGGACACATTCTAGATGGTGATTGCTAAAGGAATCTAGTAAGACAACTGTGAGAGTAACATTGCTGTGGTTAGAAGTTAGGATCCCTTCTAGTGTGGAGGAGGCATCTGCGGATTTGTGGTATCTGGTGCAGTGATAATTAACTGAGTGAAGTTATAGAGATTCATATATGAGTGTTAATTAGACTGCAATATAGTAGGCCAGTTGGTATTTGCATCATTTAAAATGATAGTTTGAAGTGGTATGTTGAAGGATACTAAACAAAACATATAAAAACATGCATCTGGAGCGTTTCTGTCTGAGCCCTTGCTGAAAATTGGCTTTGTTCCAAGTCGGACTTTCCCGGTAAACAAATATTAACTAAATAAATAAATACAAATTTTCCAGAATGTAACAGTTAGAGCTAATTGCATGCAGATAGACTTGGCATAATTTATTTTAAGGTGGGAGACCAGGATTTCAGCTTTGGTGAAGGATAGCAATGAATTTGAATAGACTGAATATTCAAGGTTATTTTAGTAGAGTAAGGCTATACACCCCTGTTTTTGTTTGAGTGGTCAATGCATGGTATACTGTAGGTGTAGGTTAGCATTTTTCAGGTCTATATTAGAACATTGATGTTTCAGAACATCGAATGTTCTAATATCAAACCTTATTCAGCGAACGCTGGAAATAATGAAGCAGCAGAAAACCAAATTTTTTCCCAGGGAAAGAATTCAGTTGTCCATTTCTGTCGCTTCGCTATTTTCAGTGCTGTGGTGGAATGTTACAGGTTGGGTTCAGGTAAGTGTGCGATTGTGTGGACATGAGGGTTAGGGCGGGTTAGGTGAGTTAGGGTTAGGGTGCGGGTCAGGTAAGTGTGCGATTGTGTGGACGTGAGGGTTAGGGCGGGGTAAGTGAGTTACGGTTAGGGCGCGGGTGAGGTGAGTGTGCGATATTGACGGACCTTAGGGTTAGGGTTTGGGTTAAGGTAAGTGGATAGTTAGTGGTGTATGTACAGTTTAGTGTAGGGTTAGATGTAAGATTTTAGCTGTATGTATATGGATTGCTGTTTGTTTGGTGTGCTTGTGTTGTGTGAATGTGTTTCGGAACAGCAAATTTTTTTCCCTAGGAAAAAATTTGCTGTTCTGAATGTTCGATGTTGTCAGCGTTCGCTGAATTGGGTTCGATATTAGAACATTTGAAGTTCTGACACTTCGATGTTCTAATATAGACCCCATTTTTCATAGGTTATAGTTGGCTTAAGCTCCATGTCTTTGTTAAGGCATGTACATCTGGTGAATATGAATCAATCCATAAGTGCTGTGAGGAGATAATGTGAGATGGAAAAGTTTTAGTGTATTGGGATTTGTTAAGGTTTTTTTCAGTGGGATGTCTGTTATGTGGATTGGCCCTGGACTGGATGAATGTCTCCACAGAGTATTGTAATTTGTGGGGAAATTAGCTTTTGGAGTTTTGTGTAGTTCTACAGCTAAGTGCTTAAGATATAATTTAGAGTTGTGAGATGATAGAGGAAGATATTAGGGCTTTATTAGGTCAGAGTGAAAGTTTTACAGATTACTTCCCTGTGTATAAGGTTAGCACAATGTACATAAATTAACATTTACTTGCATATTGTTTGTGTGATTTTCTCATAAAAGTTGATTTAAAATTTCTCGGAATTATGTGGCAATTAATTTTGATCATTCTTTTCTTTTAGAATTCCTTATTCATTTGTAGCTGAAAACTGATTACTTAAATGAGTATGCCATTAATAATTTGCTAAGACACAAATGTTTTGGACAGTGTACTAAATGCTATGTATATTTAAAGGTAACATCTCATAACACTGGTGACCTGTTTCCTTGTGTCAAAAGCTGGATGATTTGTTAACCGTTATTAATAGTACATCTAGAGTTACTGTTGATGATTGCACTTGAGCAGTTAGCTCATCTTGAAAACCTGCTGTTTCATATAACTGGACTGATGAGATAAATAATATTAGGCAAATTGTAAATAGAACACATTTAACAAAGGAAGTGACTATTGCATGTAAAGTTCGCTCAACCACTATTAAACATAATACTAGTGATGATAACTTTAGAACTCAGGATACAAGTATTCAGCAGTCTGAGGATTCAGAGCATTTAGAAGAAAATTAAAAAAAAGAGAAAAAGAAAGGAAGAAGTTCACAACAAATAAAAGGTAAAAAAAAAGAAATTGATTACTGTCAATAATGTGTATAGAATATATACTGAAAAGTACAATGGTTTCTTATGTAATACACAGATTACATCAAATGATAACATTGTTCAATAAGGAAACATTCAGGCTATAGAAAAAGGCATAATTTAATTCCAACAGAGATTTATTTATTTGACGTTTGGTTACTGGGAAAGTCTAACTGGGCAAGAAGCCCATTTTCAGTGGATGCAAGGGGAGAAAAGCTCCAACACAGAGAAAAAAATGAACAAAAGAGTAAAGCTTTTACAAAGAATCAAAGGAAGTTACTAGGTTAATTGCCCAAAGGCACTTACAAGCCTAGCCAAATTTACCCTTGTTACCATGATCAGCACCTATTTCTCCTGTCTCCTGGGGTAAATTTATAGCTACCCATCCAATTGTCCAGATTGCGTTTGAAGACAGCCAATGAGGTGCTCTGTTTGACGTGCAGTGGGAGTCTATCCAAATACATTTGGTCTGTTTTAGCTGTCAATAAATTGGATTTGTGGTTTGGACTTTGGATTGTGTGGTTTCTGGGCCTCTACCTTCACTACTTGTGGTCCTTAGAGCAAGTAAGCCATATGCTATTTGACTTGCGGATGTGCAGCATTTCCAATAAAAGGGGGTCAGAGATCGCCTTATATGCAAGGCAGAGATTGTTGCTGAGTAGTCTGTATGAAACAGAATAAAGTGACAGTGATCTCAGATGATCCACATAAGATAGCTGCCAAAGACCTTGAATTTTCCTTGTGAGAAACCTTTGTGGTCCCTCCAATTGCTGCAGGTATTCTGAAAGGTACATACCAAAAGGGACATTGTACTCAATTATTGGCCTAATGAGTGAAGGGTACAGGGAGGTGATAACGTCTCCTTTTCTGGAGGCAATGCCCTTACTTATGACATGAGCCATATAGAATGCCCTTCTTACCACTGTGGAAACACGGTGATCAAAGGCAAGGTTGCTGTCAACCTGAGTGGCCCGATCTCTGACCATTGAGTGCATTCTTAGGGTAGTTCCATTGATGTGGTAATTTGCAGGAATATTGCTGTTACTGAAAGGGATGATAATAGATTTTTACATTGAGTTTGAGGCCATGACTTGTTTGGGACCGGTCATTTGTTTGCTTAAGACCTTCTTGAAGGATTTTGACATCATTTGGAGATTCTATGACTGCACCCTGTTTGCAGTCGTCAGCAAACTTTGTCAGACAAAGTCCCTTGGTTTAGCTTCTACTTTGTAGAAATAGATTCTGAACAGTAGAGGTTCCAGGACTGATCCCTGTGAAACACAACTGATTACAGCTCTGCTGTTTGAAGTGGATTCCCCTATTTTTGACTGTATGGGTTCTATCAGTGAACCAGTTTGCAACCCACCTTACGATATAGGGGTTGATATCTAGCTGGAAGAGTTTGTCAATAATGCCTGAGTGAGGGATAGTGTCAAATGCCTTGGCAAGGTCTAGGTAGGCTGTAGGCACAGATTTTCCCCTCATCCAGGGCCCTGGTGACTATCTCGAAGAAGTCCACCAGGTTTAACAGCCATAATCTTCCCATGACAAATCCAAACTGGGTAGGATCTAGTGTTTGACAATTACCTATATCTTTGTTGATAAGGTCCATAATGATTCTCTCCATGGCCTTGGAGACAAGGCTAGTCAGGCTAATAGGTTCAGTAGAAACATCACCTTTGTGCAAGGGGATAACAGTGGCTATTTTCCATTCCGCTGGGATGAAGCCAGTACTTAGACTGTCACAGAAAAGACTACCCAGTAGTGATGCTAATTCTTGTTTGAGCCCATGTAGGACATAGCCTGGGATGTTATCAGGTCCCTTTGATGCTGTGTTTTTGTCCTTGGAGAGGGAGTTTACGACGTGCTCTTTAGAGATACAAGGTAGGGGACCGGTAGTAGGGATGTCATGAGGTGCGTGTGGCAGGGACAGGGAAGTGAAGTTTTCACCAAACCTGTCAGCTAACAGGTTAACTATGTCCATCGGCTCAGTATATGTGTTACCATTAACTACCAGTTTAGCGCAAATCTGGGCCTTACCATTTTGGTTACAGATGTAAATAAAGAACACTTTATGGTTGTCCTTTGTAGAGGAAGTTAACTTGGATTTTAAATTTGCCTTGGAGGACTTCACAAGAAATCTTATTTGCTTATTTAAGCTGAGGAGGGAGTGTCTTCAGTTTAAAGCCCATTCTTTCGTACTCTTAGACACCAGTTTCTTCCTTTTATTGTAAAGCCTGTTAATGGTGGTTGTTCACCAGGAAGGTTTGCTCTTCCTTGAAGAGCTTGTTTTGGTCCTATCAGGTACTGCTGAGTCAATTCAGTTATACAGGTGCTTGTACAGGGCATTGGTGTAGAGCTCAGCATAGTTACAAGCTCTGTTTGAGGGGGTGGTGCAGTGAAGTTATTTATACCTCCCTGTAAGAGGTTATAATCTGTTTAAAGAAGTTTTTTTAGTCTAGTTGCTGCTGGGAGGGGGTCAGGTGTGATAGCTACTTCAAATGTGACTGATTTGTGGTCAGATCTCATCAGGGATGAACTCACAGTGGCAGTGCTACATTGGTCTCGCATATTTGGAAGCACCAGATCCAGGATGCTGGCTCCCCTACTAGAGGGTGTCAACCAGCTGGTCCAGGGCATTGCAGCTGACAAAGTCAAGGAACCTTTGGGTAGGTGAGTCTGAGCATGAGTAATTTACTCAGTCAATGGTTGGATAGTTAAAGTTGCCCAAAACCATGCTATTTGGATGTATCTTGATAGATTCAAGTTGATCCAAATATCCAAAGCAAAACATAAAAGAATTAGCTTACAGATGAATAAAAAACATGTGCATACATTTTTCCATGTTTAGGTATATCTAAGCATATCAAAAACAGAGGGCCGGATTTACGAAAGCTTGCATGGAGTGCAAGAAGAGTGTAGGAGCTCACAGCGGCAATATGTCTGCCGTGTGATCCAGGTACAGCCGGCAGGGGCGTGCACGAGAGCTGCTAAAGCTACTCTTGCACGGACAGTGTCATGGTATGCAAATTACCTCATTTGCTGCTGAAAGCTATGCAAATGAGGTAAATTTGCAATCCAGGAAACACTAACTGTCTGTGGAAGATTAGTGTTATCTGCAGAAATGTACTCTGTTAGTAACGGAGTACTGTTCTACAAACTGCTAAATGGCTATGACAGCTCCAAATAAAGGATGCATACAGTTGAGGAAGCATGCCAATGGCCAAATATAAGGCCACTGGCATTTATAAATGTTTAAAGTTATTAAAATCTAACTTTTTTTCCTCGATCTCCGATGTTTAAGCATAGTGCAGCACCGCTCAAACATGCAGCACTTTAAAAAACAAGAAAATAATTTATAAATAGCCAAAAATAGGCATTTTCACTAAAAAGCTTATCCTGCCATGCAGGTGAATGGCAGGCTGAAGACAACATGGCCACAGAGTAGTGGTTGCTAAGGGGGGAAGCTCAGTGTGAGAGATGTAACCATGCATTAGTAGGCAATCCTATGCAAATGAGGATAAGGATAGTGAATCCCAACTTTCCCCAGCATGTGAGCCATGTCCCAAGAGTGTAAGTGTAGGAGTAGGTGAGTAGTAGAGTAGAATATAGGTGACATCATGAGGGGGTATGTCAGAAAGGCTGTAAGCTAATTGGAGCACAGTGGCTTGTGTTTACCCAGAGTTGCTCAGGATTGCAAGAGGCGTGTCTACAGTTGTCCTATTTGAAAACCGGAAACCAAAGGTGCACACTGTTAAAAGTTCGGAAATTTCTTGCAAACATGCACACAGTGTCTGTGCTTGTGTGCGCGTGTTTGCGTGGTGCTGACTTGGGCAGAAACAGAAAGGGAAAAGGAAGGAAAAGAAGTAGTAGGAAGTTAACCAAGGAGAACCAGCAGAGCTGCCAGGTGAACTATATCAGAATCAGCCAATTACACAGGCAGCAGACTAGCCCAGCCCCGCCCAGCACTTTAAACTGTGCAAACACCATCCCCCCTGTTTTTTCTCAAGAACTCTGGAACACTGCAGTATACAAAGAGGGAACGCTTAAAAAGCTTAAGTCAGACAAAATGTTAGGGGCTGCTCTTGCTATCATAAACCAACATGTATAAGGTGCTGAGGGTGGTGATGTTGTGAATGCTGCTGAGCAACCCACAGTGAGGAGACGGAGAAGAGTGTACAGACCCAGGGTAACCTACCAGGGGCTACATGAGCTGGAGATAGTGGAGTGCTATAGGGTGGACAGAGACCTGCTGCAGCAAATTGGTGAGCTGTGCCGGCCACGCCTCACACACAGAACCAACAGAGAGGAACCCATCCCAGTGGATACCAAGGTATGTGTTGGCATAAGAATACTAGCTACAGGTACCTTCCAGAGATCAACTGGTGATATGATGGGGATTTCACAGGCATCAGCATCCAGGGTACTTCACCAGTTCCTGGATGCCATGTCAGCACATGTCGGTGACCACGTATATTTCCCCAATTCCCGTGAGGCATTGGCCAGCAATATGCGTCTTTTCCACCAAATAGCAGAATACCCTGAGGTAGTGGGTGCAATAGACTGCACGCACATACATATCAAAGCACCACCCGGTGAGCGGGGTAGGGTCTACATCAACCGCAAGGGCTTCCCCTCCATCAACTGTCGTGTGCGATGCCCATGGCATAATAATGAATGTGTGTGCTGCCTGCCCTGGGAGCTATCACGATTCCCACATCTGGCATCTGACGCAGCTGTACCAGAGATTTGCCAGTGGGGACATCCCTGATGGTCACCTAGTGGGGGATGCTGGATGTGCACTGGAGCCGTGGCTGATGACACCCATCAGAAATGCACACACACCTGAACAAGAACTCCATAATGAGGCACATGCACAAACAAGAAAGATGACTGAGCTTGGTTTTGGGTTGCTCAAGTCATGGTTCCGGTGCCTGGACACATCTGGTGGAGCCTTACAGTACTCACCAACTACATGTACTCAAATTGATATAGTATGTGCCATGCTACACAATATGATCCTGTGAAAACAGCTGCAGCAGGAACAGCATGGGGCAGGGCCAAACAGCCCCCCACCATTGCCAAGGCCTGCACAGGCACAGCGTGACTCGGAGGAGGATCAACCTGAGCCTTCCCCGGTAGGCAGAAGGAGGCATGCCCAGTATACCCTGGCCTTGGCAGAGAGGCAACGCATAGCACATACACTGACTCAGTAATAACCCTGGAAATGCCACCTCTCTCTGACTCGCACATACAGTAAAAGGGATGCCTAACTTGACACTACCTGTTTTCAAACATGTATAGGGAGTGTATTATGTGCATCTCACATAGGCAGCCCTGCAGCACCACCTGAGGCATAAGTGCCCTATTCTAAGCAATATAAAGCACTGCTAAGCACATTTTACCAGTATTGAGCATATTTAAATACAATTGCGCGTAGTTGCGCACCGCGCTAACCAGCGCAATGTCGAGCAACATCGGGCAAAGTTGGGCAATGTTGGACAAAGTCAAGCAAAGTTGGGTAAACACGCTCACACCTGCTTTACTGTTCCTTAACCAGTCAGGTCTGCCCAGCAGGAAAATAAAAAGCAGTCACAGGGCTCGAACTCAGGATACTGTACACTATAGTCACAGTACAGAACCACTAAGCCATGACAGCATTTCACTGGCACAGACACAACTTAAGTCACTCACACATACCAATTGGGGGGGGGTCACATACCTAACAGTCACAGCCAGCAGGACAATTGTAGACAAATGCAAGCACAAACAAATGCTGTATCATGCCCGCTGAAAAGGCATATGAGTAACTTCCCCCCAGGCCTATGCAGACAGATAACAGCAGGCCAGGCAGTGTCATGTGGGTGGGGTAGGCTATGAAGTCACAAACTAATATGTGTGTAATTGGAACTAAGGTCTGTAGTACAGTGGTATGCCTCAAGCCAGTATCATAGGCAACAGTACAGACTGAAATGGAGTACCTGACATAGCAGTGCAGGACTTGCAAATGTGTATAAGTGTCAGGTGTACCCCTCTTCCTATGTACATCCACAGTAACAATCAGGTGTGCCCCCCGGGGAGAAATGTACAAATAATAGCTGTCCCCCCTGTATGTAGAAATGTTGATAAGTCTATGCAAATTGACTCATAGAAGCCCTGCAGGCACAGCGTGCTTCCTGTCGATGTACAACACAAAGGTGAGCCCTGAAGTAAAAAACAACTTGATTTTTTACACACATATAGTATATATGCCCATAGTGGGCATGCTCACATACTTAAACAAATTTAGCAAATTTCAGTCAGCAACATACTGAAAGGTCATACTGGTCATGCTCACACACAAACAAACAAAGCCAATGTCAGTAAACAACATACTGAAAGGTCATACTGGGCATACTCACACACTTAGGCCATGTCTGAGTACAGCAGTGGGCCACACATATCTGGCAGTTGCAGTTCTTACTCCAGATACTTGTCACTATTCACCAATCCTGCTTTGCGCACACAGTGATATGAAAACAGACCCATATAATATATTGGACCCCTGACATAATCAAACTATGTACTACAAGTACTTAAGTTGTTCAAAGAAAGAGAAAATCCAAAGAAGATCAATAAATCTCCGATCAGTATCATCAAGAAACAATGAGCACTCCTAACATTATCCAAGCCATGTTCTGGCAAAAATATTTCCAAAGAGTCCATAGAGAACCATGAAGCTTTCTTTCGCTATGTCATAAATATCAATGTAAACTCATATATGTTCTGAGTCAGTGCAAAGTGTAAATGAATACATGTACATGACTGACATCACCAACATCTTGTCAGACAGGTTCATACATATTTACCCCCCTATCACTGACAAAAGGGCCCATTACCATATCTGGAGATTGTGAAAACCCAGAAATCACATATACAATGGTTAAACAGCTCTATCCAAACCTAAAAACATGGTGTCTATGGGATGACATGGTTTCCCTGGCTGTGTCATATGTGAACTTCAAAACAAACAGACCCTGCACCTGAACAGTTTGTTGAGACTCACCCCCTGTACAGGATATGAAACTGTTGAATGGGTTACAGCAACATTTGGCACACTCCACAAGTGTTGGTGCACAACAGACCATGGGAACTATTGTCTTATAAGCCTAATATGCCTGATCTGCAAGGCCATGGAGTCCATCATTATGTAACTCATAAACAGAGCTATTGGGAGCCTACAAACACCCAACCCTTCCTATTTTGGTTTGGTCAGGGGAAGATCATGGTTCCTAAACCTGCTAGACAGTTTTCAAGGCAGTCACCCAGGACATACATCAATGAAATGAGCTACACACAGTCTACATAGACCTTGAAAAGCCCTTTTCAAACATCCCACACACATGTTGTATCCACAAAATCAACAACCTGTGCATAAACACGTATGTCATCTGATGGATTGCCAACTGGGGCACAGATAGATCCCACAAGGTAAGAATTGTGGTCTCCCTGTTGGACTGTAAGCTGGTAACAACTGCTGTCCCCAATGGCTCAGTCCTGGGACCCCTCCTGTCTGGTGTATACTTTTCAGAAATACAGTCAAACACACAAGGGCTATGGTTAGCAAAGTTTCTGGATGACTGCAAAAAGGTTGTCATAATTGATATTTGGGACAACAGAGACAACCTTAAAAAGGGTCTCAGTCAGACAGATGTGGTGTCAAAATTATGGCCTCGAGCTACAGTCATCCAAATACCACATAGGTGCCTACACCCTAAATATGGAGGTAATAATAAGGGATCTATGGACACATGTGGATAGTCATCTCTACTTCCAGAAACACATTCACAAAGTGGTCAGAAAATCATGCTATGTGTTCCCACAAATTGCCAAGGTCTTTGCATGTAGGTCAAAGGAGGTTCCCTCTACGCATCAGTCATCAGACCCATCAGAGAGTATCACGGCACACTTGCGATGAATCTGACTAGGCACCTTCAGCAGCTGGAAAGACCACTGAAGTACCTCAACAAGAGAATTACTGGCCTCAAACAGTTGCCCCATGCAACAAGATTTGAAGTTGACTCAATCTGTACTTTGTTGCATACTGTCTACTCAGGCAATCTCTGCCCAACAGACAGGTCCATGTCCAATGCAGAACTGATGCACATGCGCTATCTGAAGTAAACCCATGCTCACTGTGCCACATGCTCTAGGGATATCATCATCACAACAATAAATAGAACATGTTGGAGGGATACATTACTAACTCACAGACTTCCCTTGCTTTGGAACAGGCTCCCAACCAACATTAAGCTGAGTCCCTCACTGACACTCTTCCAGAGGAGCCTTGATGAGTGTATGTGAAACTGAACTGTCACACCATGGATCACTTCATCAGCTCTACTACACAGAGGCCTAGGGAACTAACACCATGTGTGGTGATAGCTGCACACTCTGGCCATACTAATATATGCCTTCAGGCAGATAGCCTATTACTTACCTATGTACCTATATATATGTAGGGGGAACACAGTATAATAAGCCACAGATGGATGGGCAGAGATGTGTGTAAGAGGGTGACCATGACAGCGAGCCATCCAGGACTGTCCCACCCAGCACACATCCCAATGGCACAAAAGACATGAGGTGCACATCTCACCCACTGTACATAACAGCCACCAGTATCTGTAAGCATTACAGTGTATGTGGTCCATCTGCCTGCTGTGCAACATGACTGTACAATGAAGTACAAATCTACTATCTGTAGACATGTACCTGTCACATAGGTTCATAGGTATGTAGTAGACTATCTTCACAAAGGCATATATTAGCCTAGGCAAATTGTGCATCTTTCACCACCCCATTGGGTAGTATCCTAAGCCCTAGTTCTACTAGTTAGTACCCTAAGCCCCTTTCTAGTGGGGCTGCTGATGTGATGCCTGGTGTGAATTGTCTGTTTCCCATCCACTCATCAAGGTTCCTACTGAAGAGTGTCAGCGAGGGGCTCTGTTTTATGTACATTGGGACTCTGTTCCACAGTAAGGCAAGTGCCTGGGATGGTACTCTATCCCACCAGCATGTTGCATTCATTGTTGTGATGAGGTTCATATCCCTGGAGTGTGTAGTGTGACTCAATTGTGTTATCCGTAGATGGAGCATGTTCACCAGTTAGGTGTTGGACATGGGTCTATTTGTTAGGCAGAGTGTGCCTCTGAGTAGTCGGTACGCAACAGAGAACAGATTTAGTTTTACCAGTTGTGTTGCATAACACAACTGTTTGAGGCCAGTAAACCTCTTGGTGAGGTATCTCTGTGGTCTCCACAGCTGCTGGATATGCTTAGTCGAGTACATCCAAAATGGTGCATTGTACTCAATGATGGGTCTGATGACTTAAGAGTAGAGGGCCACCACTACCTCTTTTGATCCTGATGCAAACACTTTGTTGATTAGATGGGCCACATAGGATTTCATAATCACTTTGGCAACATGGTTGTCAAAGGAAAGATGACTATCTACTTGTGTCCCCAGATCCCTTATTACCTTGTCAGTTTTTAGGGGGTAACACCTATGTGGTAGTTTGTGGATACTTTGTTTTCACCAAAGGGGATTACTATGCATTCTTCCACACTGAGCTTGAGGCCATGATTCTGACACCACACATCTGTCTCATAGAGTCCCTTCTGGGGAATATTTGTGTCATCCGGGGAATCTATAATGGCAAACACTTTACAGTTCCCAGCAAACTTAGTCAACCACAACCCTCCTGTGTTTGCATGTACTTTTGAGAAGTCTATACCAAACAGGCGGGACCCCAGGGCTGAACTCTGGGGGACACCAGTTGTTACCGGTGTAGAGTCTGACATGTAGCCAGCAACTCTTAATTTGTGGGATCTACCTGTGAGCCAGTTTGCAATCCATCTTGTGATGTATGGATTCATGCCCAGGTTGGTGAGTTCATCAATGATACCTGACTGGGGAATGGTGTTAATGGCCTTAGCGAGGTATAGGTAGGCTGTGGAGCTCATTTCAATCATCTGTAGCCTGAGTAACTGTCTCAAAGAAATACACCCAGTTCAGAAGGTGTGATCTGCATTTGACAAAGCCAAACTGGGTGTTCTCAGCTGTGTGAAGGTTCCCAATGTCTTTATTGTTGAATTCCATTATGATTGGCTCCATTGCCTTGCAGATCAGACTCGTCAGGCTCATAGAGCATGAATGCCAAGGGTCTTTTGTGGCCCCACCCCTGTGGAGTGGGAAGAACGTTGATGTGCAACATTCTATGGGTACATATCCTGTAGAGAGGAAGTAGAGAGAGGTGTAGGTATCCTTGATGAATATGGATGCATCCCCACCCTATGTGCTATGATCCAGGTTCTGATGCTGGAAGGTATGGAATGATTAGTATCCTGGTAGTGCTGGTGTGCTCTCTGGAGCCTTGAACTAGGTTTCTGTTACTGCACAGATATGAATATTCTCCATACTGAGAAGTGCCTCGAGTGTGTGTATTTGGAGGCTGAGACTTCTGGCAATGAATAGCATTTAGCTCACTTTGTGGTTATTTGTGTTGGTTACGGTGTTTGATTTGTCCTGAGTGACTGGTGTTCCACACCTGAAGTCAACGCCTCATTGGTCCGATCTGACCATAAGCTAATTACCCTACATATCCACATTCTGCCCCCACCCCCATTAAGGAAACCATGTTAAAAGATTTCTCCAAAGCCAACTTCATGCTTCTTAAGACAGAAGTGGTGAACTTCAGGACACCTATGCAGATGGACAATACAGTTACGACTACTGAATCCTACACAATTGCACTTTATAAGCACTTACATGAGTGCATGGATCATGCTATCCCAAACAGAACCAAGATGCTATCCTCCAAGAAAAGGAAGCCAATCTGGTGGTCCCCTGCCATAAACAAACTGCACAACAGAAGGAAGAAACTGTTGCAAAAGAGGGTAAAATCCCATGAGTGGAGGAGCTCCCTGGTCAGCCTCAGTAAGAAGCTGTGATCCCTGATAAAATCCTCCAAAGCTAGTTACGAAAACAAAATCGCCACTGATTCTAAAGACAACCACAAAGCATTCTATAGCTATGTCAAGAATCTCAATGGCAACACTCAGATCTGCTCTGAGTTACTGCACAATGGCACTAAATATACAGACCCAACTGATATTGCAACATCCTGGCAGATTGGATCAGTGTTAACTTTACCCCCCTCTCACCCATGAAAGAGCCCATCTCTATACTGGAAGAATGCAAAGTTGCTGTTATCATGGCTGCACAGGTAAAAACCACTCTCCAAAGCCAGGAACACAGCATCCATGTAACAAGATAACATCCCAGGCTGCGTTCTACACGAACTACAGAACGAACTGGCACCACACCTAAGCACCTAAGTACCATGTTCAGTCATAGCCTCACCTCAGGATTTGTGCCTGCTGAATGGCGCACAGTGACGGTTATCCCACTACACAAGGGGCGAGCCACCATGGACCCCGGGAACTAGCGCCCCATTAGCCTGATGATCCTGGTCTGCAAGGCCATTTATCAAGTCTGATGATGCCACCATCCTACAAATATACCTATGGAAAGAAGAAATCCCAATAATGTGTATAGTGTGTTGTGTAAATGTGTACTGGTGTAGTGTCATAATGTAGTTAGGCAGTGGTTCGAATCCTGCATTTGCCAACTGTGTGTTTGTGTCTCCCTGACGAGGAGCAACCTTTCTGGAGAATACTCACACCTCTTAAAAGTGATATACTCATCTTTGACAAGTCTGATGATGTCACCATCCTGCAAATATACCTGTGGGAAAGTAAAATCCCAGAAGTGCCTTTGCCTAAGGTTACTGAAAGGGTGTTTGTTTTATGAAACATTGGATAACACCAGCGACTACCTCATATTTTGCCTAAGGTTACTGAAAGGGTGTTTGTTTTATGAAACATTGGATAACACCATAAATGCTTTGTACTTGGGCTCTGTAATACAATATTTCTATTATGACCTTCCACGTTACTGGGAATAGTATTAGAATGCGAATCTGACTGTCTTGTTTAGGCGAATACAAACAAAATGTGCCTTATTGTTTAAATTTAGATATCTGTACTAATGCCATGTATCTGTTGCTGTGATTACTGAATGTTACCTATATTATCTTCTACTTGAGCTCACATCTACTCTTGCACTTCTTTTTCCCTTTTCTTTCTCACTATCTCTGTATGTATTTCTACCATTACTCATAACCTCCTTTCTCTCTTCTTTTCTAGCCTGGAAGACCAGCGTTCCTAATCGGGTTGTCCCCCTCCCTGCTAATTTTCCACAAGGTTTCTCTGAAGCTACAAGGCAGGCCACTATAGCGTGGACACCCAGGACGCATCCCTACTACCTCACAGTGTTGGCTATAGTTGACAGCCTCACAGAATTTGCTGTATGTGCATGTTTTTGTCTTGTAACATTGCTACAGTAGCTTAAACGGGATTTGCACACTCGCGGAACTAACTGAGGTCATTTTATTCCTTTTCCCTTCCTTGCAGTTGCTAGTTATTATTTATTCAAACACTTATAGTTAAATTCCTTTCTCCACTACGCCTCTAGAGGGCAGCAGTACACAGCGTCTGCTAGCATTTAATTCACTTGTCCTGGATCTCTGCACTGCCTAATGATACTCTCTGGCTTAGGTATAATTTCTAATCAAGAGATCTAACAGTAGACTCCACTTTTAAAGTAAGATGTTGCTGGATTTATATTGACTTAATTACTATATTCCCTCAACAAGGTTTTTCTTTCTTTAATTTGTACATTAGCTGTAGTAGTAACTTTAATATCACGTTCCCTTAATAAGGAGTTTTCTTACCTTGCTAAGCGACTTCAGTGCTTAGCTTCACTGAAAGGACTGATTGGCTCCGCTCTCTCCACTAACTGGTTCTGCCCCGCTTCACTCCCCTACCTACCCCCTTATCCCACCCACCCCACGTGCTTCTACACTTATACTTCCCTCACCACACCCCCTTCTAAAAACAACCTACCCTGATAAACTACCAATTGATATAACCGCACCTCTTCTCTACTATTCTACTTTCCATAATACCCTCTCTTATACTATCTTACCTTCCTCACATACCTGTAGCTATTACTTCCTAATAAATACCATACCCTCCCATAATTTATATTGTAGTTATATCCTAACTCTATCTCTGTAAGGTTCCATAACTCTTCTTTGCAGTATGTCGTCCAAAACTAACAGTACCCTATCTAAGACTCCTATAACTAAAAACTACCTAGCCAAGATAATCCTCTTACTCATACCTTCTCTAGTTCTCACACTGTCTTATCTCCTTACATCTTATGAAAAGGCAAATAATTACTACATCAATTACTCTCTCAAACAAACAGCCTTTGATTTTACTACCCAAAAATTAACTCATTTAAACATCACATCCACCTCTAACTACCTCCTAGCCAAATACCATCGACTTTCACATATTAAATTTAATAATCCTATGTTAAGGAGACTAAAATACCTAACCAGCTTTTCCTGTAAACCATCATTACAATTTAAAACTTCATCCCTAAAAGATGGTGACATACATCCTAACCCAGGACCCACTAATACCTCTACTGAAACTAGACAAATTATCACATACTCCACTCTTCCTACACTAACCACTGATTCAAATGCCTTACTTATAGGACATCTTAATATCCGAAGTTTTAACAACAAGGTCACCCATCTCCACACTCTCCTTGAATATCACTCCTTTGATATTTTCTGTCTAACTGAAACTTGGTTAAAACCTTGTACTAAAGATAATGAAATAATTCCCCCAGGTTACAATATACTGAGACTGGACCGCACTACACATAAAGGTGGGGGAGTATCACTGCTGTTTAAGATGGGATTACACATCTCCTCTGTACCCTATAAACCACTGGAGGATACTAAGACTGAACTCCTTATTTCTAAACTACAATTAAACCTAAACAAGTCAATCTATATTATCTGTATCTTTCTACCTCCTGGAAATAACTCTACCATAATAGAAAATATCCTTAGTTGGGTGTCTTCTACTTACCCACAAGAAACTATCATATTAGGAGATCTTAACCATGACTGGTCCTCAGTCAATACTAACAACCCTTCCTCGCACATTAATCTTTATGGTTTTACTCAGACAATAAACACCACTACTAGAATCAATAAACCTAACAACAAAGAAAGTATATTAGATTGGATTCTTATTAACAAACAACAACAAACTTATCTAGTAGGTACCTTACCTGATGATGTAAATGACCATACTTTAACTTACATCATAAGACAAAAGAGTGTCACTACTAACACCCCAACCTACAGGATCTCACGAAGTAATAAACACTTTAACCTAATATTATTTAAAACTGAACTTAATGCCTGCAACTGGAACCCTCTAAAAACTCTCCCACTTGAAGATGCTGTTAAATATTTTAATACCAAATTCTTAACAATCCTTGATATCCATACACCAAAACGATCTATTAGAGTCAAATCTAAGCCTGCCCCCTGGCTAACTAAAGAAACAAGACAAAAACTATTACTAAGAAACAAATCATGGGCTAAGTGGAGAGCTAGCAAATTATCCTCTGATCAGCAAACCTTTAGACACTTAAGAAATAGTACCAAAAAAGCCATACTTAGACAAAATGAACTACTATAGTAAACTGCAGCAAATGAATCACAACAATCCCCAAAGGTTCTGGTCAACCTTAAATAGACTACTTCACCCAGGCCAGACTACTACATCCTCCCCCTCAGGGTCTGAAAAGAATACAACTCATGAAACTGCTAATGCCTTTAATTCCTTTTTTTCTGATACCATTAACTCACTAGCCTCTCACCTTACCATTGACAATTCTAGCATCCCTAACCACACATCTTCAAATCTGCCTACTTTCCAATTACAACCCATCTCTACCACCTTTGTCCAAAAACTTATCCAAAAACTTAAACCTTGTACCCCCTCTGCTGATCAGCTACCATCAGAATACCTTCAAAAAGTAGCTAATGCAGTAGCCTATCCTATATCCATCCTTATAAACAGAACCATTAGTGAAGAAACCATCCCTGATATCTGGAAAATCTCATACATCATCCCCCTACATAAAGGTGGCAACTCAAATGAGTACTCTAATTACAGGCCTATAGCACTCTTATCACCCTTAGCAAAAATTATGGAGAAATGTATTCACTATTAGTTAATGGGTCACTTAACTAAACATAACATACTATAAAACAAGAAACGTATAACAAGAGCAACGCAATGAAGGGCATATGAACAAAGTCAAAGCAAAGTTAATTGTTCCCAAGTACGATAATCCACAAGATGATGTTAAAACAGGTTTTAATTCAGTGCACAGAGGTTAGCGCTTTCGCGGTTAGCTTCATCAGACCAAAACCAAACAGTACAATTCAATTTAAATAGCCTAAAAGGCGGAAAACTTAATCTAAAGCTTAAAGCAGTATTACATCACTAATAAAAACAACTGACATATACAAAATGACTTCTATCAAACTTATATTTCTGACAATCAGTACATGCTAAAACGCACATTAGGAACTATACATTAAAATACTTAATATAAAAACATGTAAAACATTACAGATCAGATCAGTAAGGCATATAAATCTATTGACATCACGTTTATCAACTCAGTACATATATAGGTAGTCTAGGATGTGTTCAACAGAACATGTACATATCACATATACATCATACTAACTACATGATGTACTGCAACCTGATGTCAAACTGTGTCTATAACATGTACTACTGTATGACTAACTACCTACCTAATCTAAAGATAAAACAAACACAGGTATATACATAAAAATACAACTATTCCATCAACCTCTGATTTTTAACTGCCTCATCTTCAAATAAGGTTTTATTGGAACCTTTCCATTCAAACCAGGAGGCATATCTGACCTAAGTCGAATGATCCAATCACTCTTTCGACTCGGTCAGATTACATACATCCCCACCTCTGTTAGACTCATACATTATTTCCAGTATTCTAAACCTAAATGAATGATCGCTACTGTATTCCTTAACGTGTCTCGCCAATGCATTATAGGTTGTACCTTTCCTCATGTGATATATGTGTTCTCGCATTCTATCCCTAAGGCACCTGTTGGTCTTACCTATATAGAATGCGGAACACAAAATGCAAGTCGCCAGGTACACTACATTGGTGGAAGATGAGGCGGTTAAAAATCAGAGGTTGATGGAATAGTTGTATTTTTATGTATATACCTGTGTTTGTTTTATCTTTAGATTAGGTAGGTAGTTAGTCATACAGTAGTACATGTTATAGACACAGTTTGATATCAGGTTGCAGTACGTCATGTAGTTAGTATGATGTATATGTGATATGTACATGTTCTGTTGAACACATCCTAGACTACCTATATATGTACTGAGTTGATAAACGTGATGTCAATAGATTTATATGCCTTACTGATCTGATCTGTAATGTTTTACATGTTTTTATATTAAGTATTTTAATGTATAGTTCCTAATGTGGGTTTTAGTGTACTGATTGTCAGAAATATAAGTTTGATAGAAGTCATTTTGTATATGTCAGTTGTTTTTATTAGTGATGTAATACTGCTTTAAGCTTTAGATTAAGTTTCCCGCCTTTTAGGCTATTTAAATTGAATTGTACTGTTTGGTTTTGGTCTGATGAAGCTAACCTCTGTGCACTGAATTAAAACCTGTTTAACATCATCTTGTGGATTATCGTACTTGGGAACAATTAACTTTGCTTTGACTTTGTTCATATGCCCTTCATTGTGTTGCTCTTGTTATACATTTCTTGTTTTATAGTTATTTTCATTTGTTGCATTTCAAGAGCATTAACTCCATTTGGATCTGTCTTTTTACTTGGTTTAAACATAACATACTAACTAACTGCCAGCACGGTTTTAGGCCATTTCATAGTACCACCACTGCTCTCCTTTCCTTTACTGATTTCATCAATAAAAACCGCAACAAGAATATTCTCTCATCAGCACTCTTTATAGACCTGTCAAAAGCCTTTGATATGGTCAACCACCCCCTGCTCATAAAAATCCTAGAATCTCTTTCTTTAGAACCCAAGGCAATTCACTGGTTCACTTCCTACCTCAGCAATAGGAAACAGGCAGTTCTCTGGGATAACAAACTCTCATCTCTTCTGCCAGTCTCACTTGGTGTCCCCCAAGGCTCTATTCTTGGACCTCTTCTATTCTCATTATTCATAAACGACCTACAAGTAGCTATACCTCAAGCTACATGCATACAATCATGCAGATGATTCTACACTCATATGTTCTGCTAAAACCATTTCAGAATTACAAACACTAACACAAAATGTATTTAACACAGTTGAGGCATGGTTCTTAAAACGCTGCCTCCTTTTGAATGCTAAAAAAAACAAACTCTTGCTCTTTAAGCCTACTATTAGGTCCTCCCCAATAGAATTCTCTGTCTTATCCAAGAATGGTACCCTTATACCCCCTGACTCTACCACCAAGCTGCTAGGTGTCACTATAGACAATAACCTTACCTTTGATAACCACATTAACAATACTGTCAAAACTGTAAATAGAAAACTGGGCTCCTTCTACAGAATTAAAATGTTCTTAACTCCTATAGCCAAAGCTACACTTGCCCACTCTCATCTTATTTCCACTCTTCTCTATGCTTCACCTATATACACTAACCTAAAGAAAAATAATCTCTAAACTGGCTAATACTTACAATAGTATTGCTAGGTTTGTTACTGGGAACCAATTTAGAACTCACCACTGTCTGAACCTACAGCAACTGAACTGGCTTGAACTAAAAAACATGTTGATACTCTCCCAACTCACCTTTGTCCATAGGATATTTTACCAACCTAATAACACACCTATATTTTCTAATCTATTTACCCCTTACACTAACCTAAATTCATTACGCTCTTCAAACAAACTTCTAGTAACCTTAACTAAGTCTAATAACATTGCTGGTGACTCCCTATTCTCCAATACCATTGGTAAATAATGGATTCTTCTACCTACTGCTCTAACTTCCATTCCCTCCCCTGTTCTCTTTAAACAAAAGCTGAAAAAACATCTTAAAATATACTGGTTATGCCCATGCTTCAATCCTGACTAAAATTGTGACTTCCACAATTTTTCTTTTTTTCTCTCTCTCTCTTTAACACCTTCTTTCTTTTCGCTCTCTACTACCTACACTTTGAGAAGTTTCCCTAACAATCTAATTCTTTTACAAGTAGCATCTATTACAATCCATTAAAGAATTTTGTATGTAAAAGAAATTTGCTGAATGTGCTCTACTCTTGCCACAAATATTTTCCTGTTATAGAACCTTTCTATTTTGTATTTCTATAACTACAACTTAATTGTTTTCTCTATAGGGTATGCATGTAGAATTCTGTAATGTAGTCTTGAATCATGTTTAACCTGCTACTTATTTTTTCTTTTTATGTATAACGTAACTGTGTTTTGTCTCTATGTGGAGCTTTTCTCCCCGGGCCTCTGCTGAAAATGGAAATATATCCAGTCAGACTAGCCCGGTAAACAAATGTAAAATAAATAAATACATAAAAATAAAAGTGTATATAGCGTGTCATGTAAATGCGTACTGCTGTAGTATTCTAATGTAGTTAAATAGGGGTTTGAATCCTGTACTTGCCACCTGTGTGTGTGTGTATCTCCCTGAGGAGGAGCAACCCTTTTGGGGACTACTCACACCCCTTAAAAGTGGTATACTCATCTTTGACAAGTCTGATGATGTCATCATCCTACAAATATACCTGTGGAAAAATGAACTTCCATTAATGTGTATAGCATGTCATGTAAATGCTTACTGCTGTAGTATTGTAATGTAGTTAGGTAGGGGTTTGAATCCTGCACTTGCCAAGAGTGTGTGTGTCTCACTGGGGAGGAGCAACCTTTCTGGAGGCTACTCACACCCCTTAAAAGTGGTATACTCATCTTTGTCAAGTCTGATGATGTCACCATCCTACAAATATACCTGTGGAAAGGTAACATTCCAGTAATGTGTGTTTCACAATGTGTACTGCTGTAGTATTGTCAGGTAGAGTTTTGATCCTGCACTTGCCAATTGTGTGTGTGTGTGTCTCCCTGGGGATATGCAACCTTTTTGGAGAATACTCACACCCCTTAAAAGTGGTATACTCATCTTTGACAAGTCTGATGATGTCACCATCCTACAAATATACCTGTGGAAAAATAAAATCCCACTAATGTGTATAACGTGTTGTGTAAATGTGTACTGCTATACTATCATAATGTAGTTAGGTAGGGGTTTGAATCCTGCATTTGCTAACTGTGTGCCTCCCTGAGGTGAAGCAACCTTTTTTGGAGAATACTCACACCCCTTAAAAGTGGTATACTCATCTTTGACAAGTTTGATGATGTCACCATCCTACAAATATACCTGTGGAAAAGTAAAATTTCATTAATGTGTATAGTGCATTGTGTAAATGCGTACTGCTGTAGTATCATAATGTAGTTAGGTAGGGGTTTGAATTCTGCATTTGCCAACTGTGTGTGTCTCTCACTGGCAAGAGCAACCTTTTTGGAGAATACTCACATCACTTAAAAGTGGTTTACTTATCTTTGAGAAGTCTGATGATGTCACCATCCTACAAATATACCTGTGGAAAAATGAAATCCCATTAATGTGTATAGCATGTCATGTAGATGCGTACTGCTATAGTATCATAATGTAATTAGATAGGGGTTTGAATCTTGCACTTGTCAAGTGTGTGTGTTTCCCTGGGGATATGCAACCTTTTTGGAGGTTACTCACTCCCCTTAAAAGTGGTATACTCATCTTTGCCAAGTCTGTTGATGTCACCATCCTACAAATATGACTGTAGAAAGGTGGAATCCAAGTAATGTATATAGCATGTCGTGTAAATGTGGACTGCTGTAGTATCATAATGTAGTTAGATAGGGGTTTGAATCCTGCCCTTGCCAGTTGTGTGTGTGTGTCTCCCTGGGGATGTGCAACCTTTTTGGAGAATACTCACACCCCTTAAAAGTGGTATACTCATCTTTGACAAGTTTGATGATGTCACCAACCTACAAATATACCTGTGGAAAAATGAAAGCTCAGTAATGTGTATAACATGTTGTGTAAATGCATGCTGCTGTAGTATCATAATGTAGTTAAGAAGGAGCTTGAATCTCATGTTTACTGACTGTGTGGGTGTGTGACACCATTGGTCAATGTGGAGTGGATTTTGATTTTTCTAGTATATGACATATCACAATGACAACTGTATGTGCATTACACATGTAAGGTAGCTGTGGGGCAAATCCATATACATACATGTGACCTCAATTATTTCATAGGTGGGTACTCTGTTTTCTCCATGGATGCATCTGTTATCTTTGCCAGAGCATGCTGGCACTTTCCAAACCTTAGGTCACTTCTGTATGCTTGTGACAAGCTTAGCCACTGCAGTGATCCCTGGGCTACATCTTCTGTTTCACATCCACTCATCACAGTTTCTATTGGAGAGTGCGAGTGAGGGTTTATGCTTGAGGTATATTTGAAACCTGTTCCAAAGCAAGCAAAGTCTGGCAAAGATGACTAATCATTATAGGTGTGCAACAACCTCTGTGGATCTGCATGCAAACCCTTTATTGCTTATTTACGCCACAGAGGGATTTCCAAAACCCTTTGGTAATGTAATTATCAAAGGAGAGATGACTAAACACATGGCTCTATGTATACATTAGTACCTGTTCCACATTTTGGGGGCTACTCTGGGGATACTTTGTTTTCTAAAAGTGGATAACTATGCTTTCTTTGGCTTATAGCTTTACAGCATGAGTTTGACACCAGGTGTATGTCTCTATGATAGCCTTTTGGAGGATGTGTGTGTCATCTGGAGAATAAAGTATAGCCCACAGTATGCATTTTCATCAAACATGGGCAGACATATCCCTGCTGTGTTTGCTTGTACCTAAGAAAGCTATATGTCAAACAGGAGTGGTCCCAGGACTAAGTGCAGGTGAATACCACTTGTTACTGGCATAGAATAGTACATGGAGGCTGCAAATGTTACTGTGTGTCCTACATCTGTGCGTCAGTTGTCAAGCCATCATCTAACAATCGTTTATAGTCAGTCTGTTGAGGTTATATATAATACCAGAATGTGGGATGGGTATGAATTGCTGGTGAGCTATAGCTTGGCTGTATTGACCTCCCCTCCCCCACCTATAGCCTTGCTAACTGGCTTGAAGTCTACTAGGTGGAGGAGCCATGATCTGGCCTTTAGGGAACCTAAGTGGGTATGGTGCAGTGTTTGCAGGTTCATAATGTCTCTGTTAATGAGTTCCATAATGCTGTGCTCCATAGCCTTACAGATAACATTTGTCTGGCTTATAGGGTAAGAGTTTCCAGGATCTGTTGTAGTTCTACCCTTAATCAATTTATGTTAACATTTGCACTGGGTGTGATGAGGGTGGACAGGTTTAAGAATAAGTATATTAGAGGGTCAGGCCAGGTTTGAAGGTTAGTAGACCAAGCCAGATAGGCAGGATTAAGTTGGTTTGTACATGGGCTGAGGAGGGATGCAGAGTATATTGTGAAATAGATGCTAAGGATGAAGCCACCAGGTAACAGGAAAAGAGGAATGCCTAAGATGAGGTTTATGGCTGTGGTGAGAGAGGACATGCAAGTGGATGGTGTGACAGTGCAAGATGCAGAGGGCAGGAAGAAATGGAAACAGATGATCTACTGTGGTGACCCCTAATGGGAGCATCTGAAAGGAGAAGAAGAAGACATTGTAGCTCAACCCTTGTGGACTGTGGACACCATTACCATGCGTCATTCCACAAGTATGTAACCTGTATAGAGGCTGCATCTGGACAGAGTGTTTAGGTGAGTGGTGACTTCATATGTCAGCTTGTGTATGACACAGCCAGGGACACTGTCCAGTACCATTGCCACTGTGGTTTGGACTTTGGTAAAGAGATGTTTTAACTAGAGTGTCTGTGAATCATCAGGTTTTACATTCTTCAGGTCTGGAAATGTGGTCCTTGTGTAATGACAGGGTGGTGAAATCCACATTCAAACTGTCTGACAAGGAATTGGTAAGGTCAGTCAGATAAGTGTACTTTGTGACCATTTACATTAACTGTGACCCGATCTGAGGTTTCCCCTGTAGATTATAAACAACACTAAAGAAAGCTTTAGTGTTGTCTTTGGAATCCTTGGCATTTTGTATTTTGAAGCTTGCCTTGTATGTTTATTGAGGGATTGTATTTTCCCAATGATTCTGACCAGAGAGGTTATCCCTTCTTGGTATGTAACTCTTTTTTGTACAACTTCACACCTTCTATTATATATTTAGTTTATGGCAGTGGTCCATGAGACTAATGCACTTTTACTGTATAAGAGAGAATTTCTTGTGTTTGTGATAGCACTGTCCATGCAACCCTGTAGGTGAACAGTGTGCATTACTAAAGGATTATGCAGCTGGGACAGTGTTAACCTTAGTAATGCAAACCAATGACAGATAGCAACAGCACAGTGTTAACCCATGTCATGCACACACATGCGTACTCAAGTTCCAAAATATGTGTAGTACAATGCATACTGGCCACCGATAGAAACTATGGAGTGTTAACACTGGCCAATACAGGGCATGTCACCCTGCCCATGTGTCCAATATGCATGTACATGCAGACAGTGCACCTCCATCATGTTCACAAATGGACACCTGCAAACCTGTGTTGCACACACCCCACACTTACTGTCCACTGTATAATGCATGCTGACACAACTACACACATCAGCCAAGTGGCACATGGGTAAACAAAACACAATTGGAATAAACACTGGTGAAAACAATACAACATTGCTAATTACAGCTTTAATGCAGCATGCCTGCTCAGCTGCACCTTCAAGGATATCATTACACTTTACTGCTGACAACATGCTACACATCCAACCATTGTTATACTTTATTAAAGTCACCCTGTGCATCAGCACCATGTTAGCATGTTCCTGCATCAAAGTTACAGATGACAGGAGGTGGCACAGGTTTCATCATATGCACAGGTTGTGTTGTTGGTTTGCCAGAGGCCTACACTGAACCATACAATCAACATGTGTGTGTGAGTGTGTGTGTGTGAGGGCCATGAGTACTGTTATGGGCCACTGTTGATGTCATGTGTGCGGATATGTGTTTGCCCTAGGTTTCTGGTTTATTCTGGTTTATGTGTGTGTGTCTGCATGCATACAGTTCCACCATGTGGCTGCCATATACAGGGATTTGTGAGACAGCTACAGACTGTACCTGGCAGGCTTTACAGATCACCATCTCTGGCCAGGGATATGGAACCTGTGCCTGGCAGGGGTGCTACAGACAGTATCAGGTACTAATCCAGATTGGGTTCTATCCAAAGAGATTGACATATTTCCACTGGATCCAGGTCCCTGCTGGGACTGGCCAGAGCCATGTGCACGTGGTCTGCTAGGACAGTCTATGGACAGCCTCCCCCAACATTGCTGGGGCTGGTACTGGCACTACGGGAGCGGCTGTGACTTGCTGGATGTCCACGGTGACCTCCAGCTGCTGATGTTGCTGGCATACCTCCACGTTGACTTCTCAACCATCCTGCACTGTCCTGACACATGGACATGACATTGTGGAGGACATCCAATGTCTCACCCCAATGTCTATCAATGACCTCAGTGTAGTTACGTATGGCACCTGCTAGGTCACAGATACTGTCATTTGCAGAGGTGTTATGAGCCCTCTGTGCCCTTAGTCCCTGTCTGGTGTACCGCTCCATTTGTGTCTATGCCTCCATGACAGCCTGGAACATGCGTGTGGTAGAAAGAGGTGTGGCACTTCTGTCAGAGGCATGATGACCAGTAGTGCTCTGACGAGAACCCCTGGGCATCTGCCTATGTGGTACCATTCCAGACATCTGGCTATGGCTGTTGTGTCCTGATACATGTGCCATAGATAGAACACTGTCCTGGCCAGTGTCAACCGTACACTGTCCCTCAGCTAAGGGCAATGGTGATGATGGATGTACAGGCAGTATGACTGTGTGCATGGATGGGGTGGAGACTTGTGTATTGTCAATTGGTGGCCCAACAACAGACCCTGACAAACCTGCCTGTGCCTCAACACACATATCCTCATAATCACTGTCTGTCTCAGTGACATCAGGTTCCCTGCTGTACTGAACCAGCCCCATCTCAGCACCTGTGAGAGGAAAACAGGAAACACACTTTAAGACCTGAACATGACTTCAGACCACATGCGCACATGCACACATGCGTACATGCACATATGCACACATGAACACATGTGCACATGCACACATGCACACATGTGCACATGCACACATGCACATATGCGCACATGCACACATGCACACATGTGCATATGCACACATGCGCACATGCACACATGCACACATGCACACATGCGCAGATGCACACATGCACACATGAACACACGCACACACACAAAAATACACTCCTCCCTAAAGCAGACACACACACCAGCAATCTCAGAAAATACACAATAGCAGGTGATGGTGGGGTACAGTATCACAAGCAAAACAGTCATATCACACATGTCAGCATTCAGGACATGTGTTGCTCAACAGCATGCAGTGCAAGTGTAGACAGTCCTTGTTACTAACAGTGTACATGGCTTTGATGGATGTGTTTTGTTATTAGGTGATGGGCCTCCCCCTGGAACACAATGCATACATGGACACAACTTTGCTGTGCAGGTATTCATAACCCTGTAATGTACTGTGCACCATAACTCACAGGTGTACATACCATTGCTGGATGTGTATCTGTGTGTCAGATAGGTATCCAATGCTGATTACAGCCTCTGTGTCTTTAGCAAATAATTGTGGACACATTTTTAGCACATGCATGATGAGTATTCACACATCATCACCAGTGGTGCATGGATAATTGATAGAATAACATTCGACCACATACCCAATGTACGGTAATTATGGTTTGTGTAGATCATATTGTGGACATGTCAGTCTCATCCATGACATGGCATGCTAAAACACAACTGCATATTTAAACACTACACATACCCAGTGTGTGTCATATGACCTAGCCACTCAATAGCATCACAGGACATATATGTGTCAGTTGTGCAAATGATGATTGGTATGCATATTGTTTAGAGGTGCATATGTGTGCACACACGCAACATTAAGGTGTATAGCAATGAAAGCTATGTGTAGTACTGTGGTTACAATAACTGGATGGGGTATAGTACCATAGGCCATCATCATGAAGCATCATGTGGTCACTCAAGGCTACAAATGTTTCCCAAACTAGCACTAATCATGCTGTGCCGGAACTGTACTAACTTGGCTACATTCACTATTTCGCAACCAGTTGTTACGTGAGTTTGTAAGGAGGCCAATAAGGAGCATTCCCTGACATGAATGTGTAGTGTGTTGCAGAGTGTTTAAATGCCCCATGATAGGCCTCTACCCCTCAGGTATATTATATGTAATGTGTGTATGAGATTTTGGATACTGGAGTGTGTCTTTGGGAATCCTTTATGTGTAGCATGTTAAAATGCTCTGTGTATGACATAGATGTGTATGTTATGTGTATGCTGAGTATCAACTGTGCTTATCCAATGGTCACTACAGTCTAGCCACATTTGTTTGAGATGGTCTGGGTATTGCATGTGTTTGAGGCAGCTAATCACATTAGTGAGATGTGTGTGCTCTTACACCAAACATGCACAACATGCATTATGGGTAGATGTGTTACATGTGTGCATGGCCTACACCTTAACTATGACATGCACTTTTTATTTACAATAATAAATGTAGAACACACTCAACAGCATCTGTCCGCTGCCTTGATGTCACCCCAGAGGGACCTACATAAAGATAAGACAGTTTGTCAGTGGCCACAACTGTGACATTGCTACTGTGTGTTTGCAATCTTGCAGTACAACAACAGTTTACATTCACAGGGCTACAGATTATGTTCCAAATGATCAGTATTGCACAACAACAGGCTCCACATCTTTGAACGACACACTCCACATCTCACATATGCATGATCTACCAATACAGATAACAGTAGTCTACAGATATGCCATGTTACCTGCATGCTCCATGTGTGCTTGCTGGGTGGCTCCAACCTCCATTGTGGTGTGTGTCTGCTGCTGTTGTTGTTGGGCAGGTGCCACCAGGCTCAGGATCAGCTCCTCCACTCTGGTGAGGGGGGGATGGATATTAACACCACCTCCTGTTGCAAGCTGTTGTCTACGCACATCAGCAGCACGCTGATGGACATGTTTGAGAAGATCACTGCAGGCGTACCTGCTCACATGTCCAGCTATGCAGGCCTACCTCATTTACCCTGCAGAAAACATCTTGCCACATTGCAGTACGCTCCTGGTCCTGGCTGGTTCGTGAGAACATGAGACGGTAGTGCTGAATCATACTGGTAGTAATTATATCTTCTTCAGCACTACTGTAACTGGGGTTCCTGCGATGGGCCATGATCCCTAGAAGTTATAAATACAAAAATATGTCTGAGCAAGTCATATGGCACATTTAACAGTATACAGTACAGATATCACTGAACTGCCATATATAGCAACCTATTAGCTAACCAAGAGTGAAACACTGTAACTGCCACTTATCACTGCTCACCCCACAACTGCTTGAAAGTGCCTTGCTCACTCTCTACCTAATGAACCATGTTCTGCACAGCAATAAAATAAAATCACTATATAAGACTATACAAGAGTACCTGGCACACTGTATGCAACACGATGCACCACCTAGCCACAGCAGATATACATCAAGCTGATGTGTAAAGAAATATATCATCCATCACAATCAGTGTAAGGTCCAGTAAATGTATTACTATTATATCACACAACTTTTTAATGGCAAACCCATGGCCAAAATATGTGCACAGTTGGGAATATAGGTCACATACTGCTGTAGTACACTATGAATGTTGCTAGATACGCAGTTATATGTTTTACCACACATATGTCAAAGGACATGTTACAGACATACCCACACACACATCAGACATAATTACAAGACACAAAGGTATGACAACCGAGATAAGCTTTCAGTGTGTACTATACAGTACTGTGTGTCAATACTTACACAACTTTAATCTTGAGAAATGTAATCTGTGATGAATACAGGGACCACACAAAACAATGGATGCAAGCAATGTGGACATACACCATACTTTGCTGTACAGGCCCAGAGCTTCAAGTAGTACTACATATATATATGTGTGTGTGTGTGTGTGTATATACATATACACATCCATTGGTCTACATAAACATATATATGCAGGCACATATACATTTCACCTTTTATAGTGAGAATATCAATTATACAAAGGATGTAAGGTGTACAGTAATGTAATAAAATTGCACAGTCTTGGGATAAATGCATTTAAGGTGTTGGCAGCCCAGGTAGCTTTAACAGGCCTTACTGCCTTCAACATTGCAAACTGAACAAACCACCCACAGTGTTTAACCACCACATGTCATATACCAGCACTGTATGCTGTCTTGTTTGTCACACACTAAAACCTACATACAAATATGTGCATACTAACCTTCACCAACATATATATCTCCACCCTTCACAAACAGTTGCAATATGTCCCCTGCTCTATGCACATATACAGATGTGAATATATATGACACATATATACTTCTCCGTATGTGTGTGGCATACACACACAAGGTCCACACTGTTGTAAGTCCCTGGACCTCACAGCTGAACTGTTGGGCTTTGCTGCAACACAAACAGGTGTCACATATTAACACACACTAACATTAGGGGGTATATATGGCTACAGATGCTAGATAGGCATACTAGACTGCTACAGCAGTTGCCAATGCTAAGCTACACTTTAATATGACTATCATGCATGTGTTGTTCTGTCGCACCCATGTTTATCTAATGTCAGCACTAATCCCCCCAACAGCCATTGGCCACACTACTGTACAGAACACAGATAACATGGATCAGATATTTGACATTTAATGCTGAGCTACACATTTCACAGGTATGTCCCACTGTCCACAGGTGCACACAGTATTGTCCATAGCAGTAGTTAATCAGAACATCTGTGCATAAAGAAGTACTACTGCCACATATGAATGGTTCACATTATGTAGACTATTCTTCAATAACATCTACTATATGCCAGTAAATACATATCTGTTACATACCTTTCCTTTGTATGATTTGGTAATATTTCTTTTTCTTTTTCCTTTTCTCTGTCTCTCTATCTCTCTGTCTCTCTCTCTCTGTCAGTCTCAGCAATAGAGTGATTGAGTTTGTTGGCAGAGATTGCAGCCTGCTTTTGTAGGAATTTGCACATGAGCATGTGGTGGCCTCTGCACCAATTAGCGGCCACCATTTGCTAATTGCATGCAGCCTGCTGTGTAGTAATTGCAGTAATCACTGTCATAGCAACCCAGTACTATAAATTGCTTACTCATGTAGGCATGGCCCTTTCAGCTTTCCAAGATGGAGATCATCCTTGTTTGTTGTGGACATCATTGTTTAAGACAGAAGGTTGGTATAGTTCTTATATCAGAAGCCAGGGGTGTAGCCAGAGATTTACATTTTGTACTCAGACCTAATGTTGCTGCTTCCAGTACCCACTTGTCAGTGCATAAATGTACTCACCCCTCAAAATGCTACCCCAAGATACATGGAAAGATGTACTTTCTTTTCAACTGTTACATTTAACTGCCATAAAAAGCTAGTTATTGAGATGTATTCCTTTGGCACAAGAATTGTTTGTGAACGGCTATACTGTGAATATTCATTTACTTAGTTCTAAACAGTTTGTGCTTTTTTAGTGTTGACATTAGCACAAGCTGCTCAGAAAAATTGGACACATTTCAGTACTGTGAGTATACTTACCTACATCCTTGGTAGACCCTGCACACACAGGTATATTCTACATTTGGGTAGGGTTGCAGAAGTGTAGAGAGTGTAAGTACTATTGTGTGGATTTTATCTTGCTGGACTTACAGGGTTGCTGTGTACATGTTTGTTTATCAAGGCAAGTAGTCTGTCTGCGTAACTCCCAACTGTGGACCTATCCACATGATAGCCAGAGAATAGCCTGTTATTTTTTGTCTGTGCACCACACAGGTCTTTTCAGCAATAGAGCAATGACATTCTTACAGTTGGTTGCTACCAGTACATGGCTACATCCATTTGTATTTCAGTGTTGTATTCCTACCTAAGGGTATGCTTCCGAAACTCCTTCCAAAGCTATTTGCACAGTGTGTAACAGCAGAAAGGCTGATATGCCTCTGTGTTTCTGCCTCTGCCAGACCTCTCAACCACTCATGTACATATTTGAACAGACTCAGGGAAAAGTAAAATAAAAGTCAGGGACAATCAGGGACACCTTTAAAATATTAGTGCCATTAAGTTGAGACATTGAGAGAATCAGAGCATATGAATTAATGCACCTTTTCTGAAGTAAAAAAAGTGTCTAACTCTTAATTATTGTCATTGTTCATTAAGTGTAATTCACCACCTTTCTGGCCAAAGTGAGTAGTTTTCAAAGGGATTCAGAGGGACAGAGCGAAAATTTGTTTCAAAATCAGGGACATCCCTGAAAATTAGGGACAGTTGGGAGGTATGGCCTTTGCCCTAAACAGATATGCCAGTGTTTGTCCTGCTGTGATACTGTGTGGGGTTGTAAAGTGATGGTGTAACATTATTTCCTGCTGGAATGGCTGCTTCTGTTATCACAGTCATGTAATGTAATCCCACAACAACTATTGGTCAACATCTACAGAACAAGTTGTGTGGTATGGTATTCCTATTTTTCCTTTACATTCACTCATTCTGATGCATGATATATTTATTCAAGCACCAACGTGATGTATGTCTCCCATGGCTTAGTGGTACTTCATGTTGTGTAGTGTGTGCAAGGTCCGGGGTTCAAGACTTACAGAGGTGTTTTATTTTGCTCCTGAGCAGAACAAAGGCCCTCACATACAGAGTGACTAAGGCACTTTTAAGCAGTTGTAAGTGGGTTTGTGCGGGTTTGCGCATTGCTGCGTATTGCTTAGCCAAGCGCAAACAAGCGCAAATCTGCTAACTACTGCTTAATAGTGCTTACTCCTGCTAACCCCCTCGCTCATTTCTTTGAAAGAAAAGAAAAATGGGGAGATAGGAAAGTAGTGAAAAAGGGGCATAAAGAGGGAAAGACAGTATGGAAAGTAGCTCGGGATGTGCAGGACGGGTGTAGGGAAGGTCCATAGCTGCCCATTTCTGTCAACAGCAACAGCTGTGCATATGCAATAAATTTGGAGGTAGATATGAAACCTTCAACCCCTGAGAGAGGGGTGAGGACAACAGAGTATGTTGTAATGCCAATTAAATAACATTTCATGTATCCAGTGGACATGTGTGCAAAATGGGCAGCTATGTATGGGGTGTCATTTTTTTTTTTGGGAGCAGATTGCCCTTTTTTTTCCAGGTGAGAGTGGAATGTGGGGTAGGGGAAGTAGATATATTTGGGGAGGTAGGTTGGAGAGGTAAACAGACAAGACAAACAAGATGCATGCAGAGGCGGTATATGACACATGGTGGGTGAACAACTTTGATGGGGAGGGATGTTTGGAAATCGCAAGCCCATGAGCCCCCAGATGGAAACATTGGGACTGAGGTCCCCACCCATGGGCAGTCACCACTGCACCTTCATGGCCCAGATGGTGGCTGTGCTGGGGGCTGTGTAAGAAAGGCAGGCTGACCCGGGAGTTGTGCCACTCGAGCCTCAAGCTGGCATAGAGTTTCTGCAACAGAACGTTCAATCTCTCTACACACCACAGAATGGACCGTTCGAAGGGTGATAGGTGGCCCTCCTCCACCCACACTTGCACGGAGGGCTGAGCCCCATCCCCTGCAGCATTTCCACCTGAAGGTGGCACAGGACCAACGGAGGAGGAGGTCCCAGGCTGGGCACCAGATCTGCTGGTGCCAGGTGTCATGGCCAGCTGAGGTGGGGCAGGTGGGTCCGCTGGGACCTGCCTTCCCATACGAACTATGTTTTGGAGAGTTTAATAAAGATATGAGTTAGTAACAGTCAACAGCATTCCCAATTAGTTATAACAGCATGCAGAAGTATTCCCATTAACCCAACACACCAGATTTTCAACAGTTGAAAAGCAAGCATAGCACATGCATATATAGAACAACAGTGGACATTACAATAGCATGCAGGTTGAATTGATGGCAATTGGCCACCAATATTGTGGAATTTTAACAGGGCACATGCATAGAAATAAATGCAAATATTTATAAACCAATAGGACATATGTCCCAACAAATGTTTTGAGATTAGACATACCGATTGAGGTGTGGAATTGCAATTTTTATGCACCTACAGTAGGGTGGAAAAAGATAGCTCAGTTAACAACTTATATATCTTTCTAGTTTTCACTACATTCCTGTTAACTGCAGTTATATGTCCTTTACATGTATTATTACACTACCCAATGTCCTTATATTGTGCAATTGGATTTTGCTAGATCATTATATACATGAGCTGCATCCTACATACAAACTGTCCAAGATGCAGATGTTACTGCTACATATTTTCAGAGTTGCTCACACACACTATGGCTAAGATGGTACACTGACAGCTCTACTTTCATATAATTATCTAGATATGTTCAGGTGAAAGTATCAGTTATATGTTAACAGCTCCTTACATTTCTGGCAGCACACTGACATTTCTGGGGAACACAATACCAAGCTACTCATGTGCCAGATTAACCTGTACATGCTGGACATGAACCAACAGTTGAGGGCTGTAAATATGCATAAAAGCTACTGACACTCCCTTCATCCACGTTATATGGGCCTACCCAAGTGTGGGTTGACACTGCTTAATACAACATTACTATTTGTAGAATGCAACAGTACAACAACATATAAAAGAAAATGACACAGACGCACTCCAGGAATTATACATTTATTAAAGGATTTTTACACCTTTATTTATTGGGTTAAAACACTTTTTGAAGGCTGTCTTATTTATTTTATATAACAGTATATGCAGAATAATTACTAACCTGCCTGATGATGCAGCCTTTGCAGCCTATCTTCATGGGCTTAGTGATTCATAGCCCGGACACCTGCAGCTGTGAAATAAATGCAGTGATATTGAGACATACCTATCCATAGTATAGACAAGCATAGCATTTCTTAACTACTTAATACAATGGGTACTTACTCAGTACTGGGGCATTGGGCATTGCACGGGATTCCTGGATCCACTAGTCTAGTTGATCCTCCCTACGTTGCTTCAGGTCAGAATAATGGTGCCTGACCTGCTCACCAGTCCGAGGAACACCAGTGGCACTGGTGAGATCATGAGCAAGACTGTTCCAGGCCTCCATTTTATATTGGTTACCCTGGTACTGGCCCCGCAGGAGTCTTTCCTCATGATTGTGGACAAGGAGCCAAACCATTAATTTGGACTCCTCAATGCCCCAGCATTGCACTCTAAATCGAGTGCCTTCTTCAACACTGGCCATGCTGACTGCAGAAGGAAGCTACAACCAGTTATAGCAAGTATTCCCACCTGTGGATCTTAAACATGCCTCATTTCCCGCATTTATTTGTGATTGGCCAGTTTTTAAAAAACTCTGCTGTAGGCACACCTGCTTAGCTGATGTTGGCAATGTTTAAAATTCCTTTGATAGATATGTGTCTGTTGAAAGTGCATGTTTATGAAATGCTGTCATGGCTTAGTGGTTAAGCACTGTGACTATAGTGCTCAGTATCTTGAGTTCAAGCCCTGTCACTGCTTTCTTGATGTTGCTCAACATTGCTCGACGTTGCCTGACATTGCGCTGGTTAGGGCGGTGTACAGCTATGCGCAAATATGTTGTGATTGTGCTGGTTAGTGCTGTGCGCAGCTACGGACAAAGACATTGTGCTGGTTAACGCAGTGAGCAGCTACAAGCAATTGGATTTAAATATGCTCAATACCAGTAAAATGTGCTTAGCAGTACTTTATATTGCTTAAAATAGGGTACTCATGCCTCAGAATGCATAACCATTTCACCTTTATATATATATATATATATATATATATATATATATATATATATATATATATATAAAATTTGTTCACTACTACATTTAGCTTTTCAATGCTTTTTACAAAACTTATACATAAAAAATGTCAGGAAATATTTTTGTATACAGATTTCCAACAGAAAATGGAACATACAGTAGTGAGACTCGAACCGGGAATGCCTCCTCTTTGTGCGAAGGCTCTAACCACTACAGTATCGCTATTTTGCTTAATTTGCATATATTTTTCTTATCATCCTCTTCTGGTGTCTAAGCTGCTAACTGTAGCTAAGCAATGGGCAAACCCGCGCAAACATGCACAAATACGGGCAGCTATATCGGATAAAATAAAAAAAAAATTTAAAAATCTTTCTATTTTTAATTTTGTCAGTTGTTTAAAATATGGGGGAGTGTAGTGTTACATTGTGCACACGTGAGCGGACTCGCTCATGTAACTTGACATTGCGGCATTTCTTTATTGCAGGGGCGTGGATTTTTGGACTGCTCGAAGTCCGACACGCCCCCTACAATCATCCATGCTCCGTGTAAGCTTTAGAGTTGAGGCAGCGCTCCCTCATTAATATGCATGGCGCGCTGCCATCATACTCAGACTGGCGCTTCCGTGTAAGACTAATCTAGTCTTACACGAAAGATTAGTAAATCCTGGGAAGAAACTTAACTCATACAGAGAAGATCGACTAGTGTTTTTACAGGTATTCATTTTGAATAGGAAGTTTAACCATATGCAGCGGAGAAGAAGGAACAGAAGTGTAGTTATTACATTATTATCATCAGAACCAGAACAGAGAAAAAAAAACAATTTTTTAGATGTGCATGAAGAAATGTACAGACATAATTACATGTGTGGAAAAACAGGCATATTCAAGCATATTAAGACAAATTTAGGATTTACAGTGAACAGTAACAAAATATATTTATAGGGTAAACATTTTAGACTAGGAGGTTTGACAGAAAGTGGCATGAAAGATGAATATATGGGAGGTATAGTTGTATCTTGAAGAAAATAGCATAGATAGATGTGATTACATTAGAAATTATCTTTGTAATTGGCCAGAGTTATCTGAAGTATAGTGCCAACATAGTCATTTTTTTTTTAAAAATAGGACTACCAGAGAAACAATAGTTAGAATAGGAGATGGGGTCATTATAGAGTCCAAGATGGTGGTCGTCTGTAGCACCCTCTCCACAAAGCTCTTATCAAAATATATGAAAATACTGCATTAGCCAGCAATTCATCAGCTATGAACAGTCCAAAGAGAAGGAAAACCTGCAAGTATCCCAGTTTTGTCTGATCAGCTTTAAAACTTGCGAGTACCATCAGACAAATTCTTCTTTACTGTCCAACAAGAATATAACAAGAGTCTCCACGTGTAAAGTAGAGTTCTGGAGGGCTTCAGCACCTCACCTGTAGACAGCGACCATGAGGAAAAAAAGAAATCAAAGCCGCGGTGATAAAATACCTAAAGAAGCTGAAGGTATGGACACTCAAACTTCCAAAACCAAGTTATCAGCAATAGCTTCTCCAGAAAAAGAAGTTACCTCCAAAAGACAAAAAAACAACAAAAGCACAACAGGAACTAAGCAAAGACTGCTATAAACAAAAATCCAAAAAGGCCATCAGTATGGATGAACTGAAGAGCGCCCTTTCACCTCTGCAATCTGCTGTCCAAGGTTTCTCATTTCAGCTCAGTACATTTGGAGGCACACTAAAACAAATAGCTGAAAGAATGGACTTTGTAGAAGGGAAAATCAAAGCTAATGAAATGGAGATCGAGCAACTAAAAAAGAAGTGAGATCTAAAGACAAGACTCTATCGGACATACAAGCAAAAATCCTAGACTAGAAGTGAGGAGCAGAAGGAATAACTTTATCATCAGGGGCTTACCGGAAAAATATGAGCAGAATCAATTGACCCCAACAATTAAGCAAATTTTCAGTGCATTACTACACTCAGAAGTTTCTTCATACAAATGCATAATTGAAAGAGCACACCGAGCTCTTTATAAAAGTCAAACTAACACAAGCCCAAGATCCATCTACGTGAAGCTACTTAATTACCAATATGTACAAGCTATTTTAGGTACATACAAAAAACAGAAACACTTTACTTGGAACTCATACACATTATACATATCTCAGGATCTTCCTATTGAAATCAAAGAAAGACTTTGCAAGCTATCCCCATACTGCGCAGACCTCATCAAGCGCAAAATCAAGTTCCAAATGAGATTCCCAAATACTCTCTCTTTCCATCAAAATGACATAAAATATACTATGGCTTCACCCAAGGAAGCTAATCTGATATTTTTGAAATGTTTCAGAAAATTACCAGAAGCTCAGTCATGACAGATATGCCTTCATTCCTTATCAGAGCCATGGTTTACTTCTCCCAGTCCCTTCCTTCTGACCTCGACTCAGCTGTGCACTAACTTTCACAAAATAAATAAATTTCTGTTAAAGGTTTTAAATCTACGATCAACACTAGACCCCAGGAATCTTTAATTTGAAGTGAGGTAGCCAGTGGGACCCTTAAGCAGTGGCATCCGTCATTCCTATTAAGCAAATGCACCGCAAAAGGGAATTTCAGCTTCCTGCTGGCACAGCCTGATTCGAGGGTCTCATGAAGACTTTCTATAAAAATGCTACCTCTCTTTGCAGCCACAAAACTTCCTAAGCACAGATCAACGCACTCAGGAAGATGCATTAAATGCAGAATGCTGCCAAGGGAATCTTTAAGGTGAGGAGAATTGCTGGGGTCAGAGCGCAAATATGAGCTCATATGAGTCAGTGCAATTCCGCAGGAGATTTTACTTTATTGTAAACATTACTTAATGAGTAAGGATTATGAAATAAGAAATCAGATAAGGCAGCAGCCTGAAGGTTTTTTTGTTTTGTTTTTTCTCTATGTGTTTCGTTCTGTCGAAAATGATGTTGACTGATGAGCTCTGTGGGAAGGGCAATATGTGAGGTTCTTGAACTCTCTGCACCTTAGAGGTCAGCTCGCTCACTTGATCTGTTAAGTTGGTGTACAGAAGTAATTTAGACCATGGTAGGGACAATGAGACATTCGAGGACTTTTGTGTGGATCTCTCCTAGGGGTCACGATGTGCGATACTACCTACATGAAACTGGTGTCTGGTACATAGCTGACTAAATAGCGGCTCAGCTCAGGATGGTGTTGAGCTCTACAGGTAGTTCCCACCTCTCTCTCTACCCAAGATGTCTTTTCTTTCTTTGTTTTTCTGTCCCTAATTGTATGATATTCTAATACTTGCAGGAAGTATCAGGAAAACAAATCTCTACTGTTTGACAACCAGTAGAAAACAAAGTCTCTGAAGAAATGCCCGATATTTCAACAAACTGCTTCTCAATAAACTATTGATTGGAGGAAAGCATAAGTTTCCTCATTTGGCATAGAATATATATGCGAATTAAGGGTTTGTGTTAGAGTTAAATACATGTAATTTATTTAAAGTTGTGTAATTAACAGTATCATACTTGGTGTTAGTTGGAAAGCATAGTAATCTTTAGCCCACATGATCTACAGGGCTGTGTTAAAGGCTCTAATAACTAGATTAGGTTTAACAACAATGTATGATGCTTTCCATGTGCTCTGTTGGTTTATATAATATTTTTATTACATAAGCATAGTTCTCTAAACATTGTCTATAACTAAGTATTTGCAATAATTTCTTCTCTTTTGGACCCACATGCTTTGGTTTTTCTATATTTATCCTCCCTTCTCTCTCTCCCATCATTAAAGTTGGATTATAGCCCAATATTTTACCTCAATGTAGAATTTCCCTAACAACTATATCTGTAATATCACATAGGAAATGGTATACCTTCAGTGTTTGGCAAAACCGCTAGTGAAGAGCTAGTTGAATATGCTAAGTAGGGTACCTGACAATGACGTTTGTAATTAGACTAAGGTTGTATATAGAATGTAAATTTAGTTTCTCCGTTCTGGTTAACTACAGAATTACTTTAAAAATATATTTACTTGTTCTGTTGTTCTCTCTCTCTCTCTTTCAAATATAGGGGCTATGTGCGTAGGCACAGGGTTCAGTTTGAGAGAGTCCAGTGCTGCATTCTCATCAGAAAATACAAAGGTACTTAACTGGTAATTTTAACTTAAGCCTCATAATAGATTTCTGCTTCTTGGTTATCCCATAATCACCTTCAACTTAAACAGGGGGCCTGAAAAAATATAGATAAGATGTGGAAACTATCTTCCTGGAATGTCACAGGGCTCCAAGACAAAAACAAAAGAAATCTTTTTATGCATCTCCTCTTAAAATCAGAATCAGATATTTGTCTTATTCAATAATCTCATATGGTTGAAGAAAACTGGAGAAAAGAAAAGAAAAAGAAATGGGTAAAGGATATCATTTCAGCAGGTAATAGCTGTAATTCTAAAGGGGTAGCAATTATTATTAAAAATTCAAAGTAAAGCAGAGAATATTCCACAGGACAAACGCTTCGTTGCAAAAAAAGTTAATATAAAATAAACCAAGACAGATGCTCACAACGAAACAATCAGGTAGCTCCTTGTATTCCTTGTGCATAAATTTATTAACAACAACGAATGTAAAAACAGATACGGTAAGCGTTTTTGCTAATAAGCTTCATCAGACCATCTAGCAACTCATGAAACAAAATCTCTATATATAAAAATTAAAAAAAAATATTGTCCAATCACAATAGTGTCCCAATTAATTCATATAACCAAACCAGGCTGCTGAGAACGCCAATAACTAGTCCACCGTAGGTAAAAAAGTTTATTCAATCCACAAAGATAAGCGCTTTTGTCATACAGACTTCAACAGATCTGGGTAGAATCTGAAGATCTGCGCATCTGGACACGTACAGCGTAGCAAACTTAATCTCACAGAGAGCAGTGTCTGTCATGGCTAACGCTGTCTCTGTAAGATTTGCTAACGCTGTACGTGTCCAGATGCGCAGATCTTCAGATTCTACCCAGATCTGTTGAAGTCTGTATGACGAAAGCACTTATCTTTGTGGATTGAATAAACTTTTTTACCTATGGTGGACTAGTTATTGGCGTTCTCAGCAGCCTGGTTTGGTTATTTGGTTCTTTTGCTGCTGGTGGCTTTTCGTTGTTTGCCAATTAATTCATACAAATTCTTAAAAGACAATGTTAATTTATATAAACCTCAGCTCTTGACATTAAAAGAGAAAGATATACATCATTGAACAGCAAAAATCATTATTCAAAAATTAATACATGAAAGTATATATATGTAAATAATACATATGTATAAAAAATATAATATATATATATATAAATATACAACTCCAACTCATTTCTGTACCCTCCGTTTTTTTAAGCAGGGGGTTAATAGATACTCTTTCATTCAATCCCTTCCCCCTATCAGCTCTAAGAATAATGATCCAATTCGTCTCCCTATAGTCAGTATGATTTCTGATGTCACCTTCTCTAATATGTGGTGCAACAACCTCTAAAACCCTGAAACTGAACCTATGTGTATCCCCAGTCTGTATAATATGTTTCGAAAGTGCATTATGATCTGTCTTTTTCTTAACATTACACATATGTTCTCTTATCCTGTCTCTGAAGACCCTATTGGTCTTCCCAACATAGAATGAGTGACAGGCTTCACATTCTGCTAAATATACCACATTCGATGTCATACAAGTGGCTGTGGCATGGAGCACAAACTCCCTCTGAAGCTCAGGATGAAAAAATATGTTCGGTGTATTAATCAATGAACAAAAATTACATTTACCACAGGGTTGTGTGGAACATTCTTCATGTTTAAATTCCTTAATCCCCTTATCATAGCAAAGAAGTCTTTTTAAGTTCTTTCTATTTTTACACAGGAATCTTGGTTTTTCACCTACCATCTCACTGATCCCTGTATCTACCTTCAAGATACATCAATTCGTACTAAAAATCTCAACCAAGTTCTTATTATCATTGGTAAAGAAAAGGGGTATTTTAAGATAGTTGTTACTGATAATACTTTCCTTTTCCACTGTTCTGATGACTTCCTTACATGGCCCAAAATACGGTGCCACTACATCTTCCCTTAGTGTGCCAATCCCTGACAAATTCTGTTCAATCTCACTCTGTTTATATCCTCTCTTTTTTAGTCTGGATTCCAGATTTTTCATTTTACTCTGGAACCCTTCATACAAGGGGTTCATAGGTTCATAGATTAGTACTAGGCTAACTGCCCTTGTGGGCCATTTTCAGCCTAGCCAATTAACCCATGTGAGATTCAAACCCTGCACCTTATGTTTGTAAAGTAAACACCTTAACCATTATGCCAACCTCCCAACCTAGATGCCCTCATACCTTGACCTTTTATCAGATTCCGAAAAATATGACTAGGATGCATACTTGATCTGGCTAATAGGGAGTTCCTATGACATATTTTCCAATAAAGCCCTGCCATTGTCCAACTTCTCTATATAGAGATCTAAATACTCTATACATGAATACGACCATGTAATAGTGAATCTCAGACACTCAGTGAGTTCATTCATCATTTGATGAAACTCACATAACTGAACATGACTTCCTTTCCATAACAGAAACAAGTCATCGATAAAACGTCAATAAAAAAATAACATGTTGCTTATACTCATGCTTTTTAAAAAGCACAGTGTTTTCCCAATGTGCCAGAAACATATTGGCATAACTATTGGCACATGAAGTGCCCATAGTCGTGCCATCTTTTTGAATATACATCCTATCATTAAAAGTGAAAAGATTATCCTCTAGAATCACCTCTAGGAAATGACAAACAAGGTCCATTTGTACTGGACTGAAGTCACTGTTGACTATGAGATATTCATGTACATATTGCATTCCTAAATCATTTGGAATAACAGTGAAAAGTGATTGTACATCAAATGTAACAAAAATCACCCCATCTAAATCATAAATCTGTTTTGAGCATTCATAAAGGTCTATGAGAAACTGCTTAGAATACCGAAGGACCAATTTGTTCTAATTGATCACAGGTCTCAGGTGTTTCTCCACATAAACCGACAAGGGTTCTGTGACCCATCCTCCACCTGCCACTATGGGTCTCATCTGTGGATTCATTGGTTCCTTATGGACCTTCAGTAGTTCTTGTATCAATGGTATCAAAGGATTGACTGCACTAAGATATCTGTAAATGTTCTCTGTAATCAGACCTCCTCTAAAAACATCATTTAGCATTTCAGATATTGAATCAATAACCCTATAGACTTCTGTAACTGTAATCTCCCTATAATACTTATTATCATCTAACATTTCTTGCATAGACTGAACATAATGAGTGTTATCCATAACCATAATAAGGCCTCCCTTATCTGCTGGTCTTATAGTTATCAATTCATTCTCCTGTAATTTCCTTAATGCTCCTCTCTCATTGTGATTCAAGTTATACTTGAACCTCCTATTTCTATCTTTATCCTTGTTATCATAAAACTTGTAAATTTCTTCTTCTGTCAACTTCATATAAGCATCAACTAAAGGATGGTTAACGGGAACATAGGTACTCAATATCCTAAGGGGTGTGGGGTACTGTCCAGTACTGAAGGGGATTTTCTGTCCACAATTTTCCCCAAATTGTAGTCATAGCATTACATTCTTACAAAAGACCTTCAGGTCTAATATCGTATCTGACAACTTACTCTCCCATGAGGGAATGAATTTCAAATCCCTACTTAAAACCTTACTCTCCTCAGAGGATAATTCATAGGATGAAATATTTAAAATCAACAATTCGCTGCATTCCCCAACATTTTCTTCAGTGTTTGGTTCGAGTTGAATCCCCTGAGAGTTTGCACTTCTGGCGCCCTCGACTCATTGACTTTGTTCTTCTCCCTCCTTTGTCTGTCCTGACTGGCAATGGAAAAAGAAGCTATTTGACTGTATCGAGGCATTGAGAGAATTATCACCTACCCGAGCATTCACTGTATTGATTTTTGGTCTTATGACTCATTCCTGTTCTACTACATTACTCATGGCTCTCTTAACAGTAACATTAGGGTACAAATTACTCTCATGCTGCTGCTGTACTTCTAAATTCTCAACAGGACATTCCCCCTCCACATTCCCAGATGAAAGTCATGCCTCAGTATTAGTGAGCTTTGCTGAACCAGTGCCATTTGAATTCTCATTATTCACAACATGTATATCATTAATAACATTGTCAACAACATCTACAACATTGCTATTATTTGTCTTTTGCTCAATAACTCTGTGGGAAGCAATGTGATTAGCAACAGAACTATTATTAACTCTAACATTTGATCTATTCAACTGTTCACCATATTGTCCAGCCCTAGGCCACATAAAGACATGGCCTAATTTAAAGTCATTAACATCTCTTAGGATCTTTATTCTTTTTTGTTGCATTAACTTTCACTCAAACACAGCTACCCCATCCAAGAGGCTCTCAAATAATGGATTCACAGTCTTAGCCGAGTATTTGTCAAAGATACGTTCTTGTTTCTCTCTCACGACTTCCCTTAACCTACTTTCTTCAGGTCCAAAGAAGTCTATTAATAAATGCATATATTTTGTGCTTACCTCCACATTAAGCTGCTGCCAATGCGCAAGCAGCTCCGGATACTGTGCTCCTTGTGTGGGCATATTAAAAACACTCAGCCCACGCGGGACAATATTTTTCTCTAAACAGAATTAAAAATGATGCTGTTGCGCCTGTAGCCTCTTCAACTTTAAAACCTTTCATTCCAATTCCTCCATGCTATGTTGTAACTGCTCAGTCTCTTCCGATGCACCGCCAATCTTGTCATCCAATGGGCTGGTCTCATATTGTAATAAAAGGTTCCTATCTCTCATCAGATACTGAGAGAATCTTTCTCGCAAAGAAACATTAACCCTGCCTGTTCTATCAGGGATATAGTCCAACTCAATCAAACCACTTTCTTGTTCTGCCATGTCCCCGTGGAGTATTAAACAAGTAATGTATAACAAAGTAAAGCAGAAAATATTCCACAGGACAAACGCTTTGTTGCAAAAAAAGTTCATATAAAATAAACCAAGACAGATGCTCACAACAAAACAACCAGGCAGCTCCTTGTATTCCTTGTTCATAAATTTATTGTTAACAGCAATGAATGTAAAAACAGATATGGTAAGCGCTTTCGCTAATAAGCTTCATCAGACCATCTAGCAACTCATGAAACAAAATCTCTATATATAAAAATTTAAAAAATCATTGTCCAATCACAATAGTGTCCCAATGAATCCATACAAATTCTTAAAAGACAATGTTAATTTATATAAACTTCACCTCTTGACATTAAAAGAGAAATATATACATCATTGAACAGCAAAATATCATTATTCAAAAATTAATACATGAAAGGATATATATGTAAATAATACATATGTATAAAAATATAAAATATATATATAAATATACAACTCCATCACATTTCTGTACCCTATGTTTTTTAAGTAGGGGTTTAATAGATGCTCTTTCATTCAACCCCTTCCCCCTATCAGCTCTAAGAATAATGATCCAATTCGTCTCCCTATATTCAGTATGATTTCTGATGTCACCTTCTCTAATATGTGGTGCAACAACCTCTAAAACCCTGAAACTGAACCTATGTGTATCCCCAGTCTGTATAATATGTTTTAATGTAGACTTCTTTCAAATCTCCGAATTACTAATAAAATGACAAATAAAATATCTTGCTGATCCCAGGTTTTTTTCAGATCATTCAACAATTACTTTAATAATAAATTTTGCACACAGCCCACCTACATTACCTACAGCCACTAATTTGTCTCTAAATAATAATATCTTATACAACCCATCAGTTACTGATGAGATAGACATAGCTCTAGCAGAGTTTAATACTGACCCTCACAACACAGATATCCCCTATGACATCCAATGGGCACATTGCAAAACTATAATCAGAGGAATTTTTATTTAAAAAATCCACTTATCTCAAAAAAATGAGGAAAGAAAAGGAAAACCGACTGATGTCTGAGATTACAGAGTTGGATGATGGGCTTCAAATTAACCACAACCCAGCACTGGAAAATGAAATGATAGATAAGCAAAGGAAATTATTCGACCTTCACCAATCCAATTACTCCCTACAGGAACTAAGATTTATAACAAAATACTCCAAATGGTTACAAACCCCCTCCAAGATATTAGCTAGACTTATCAAAAATAAACAGAAATCACACAGAATAACCCTCATTCACTACCAAGATACACTTTATAAATCAGATACACAAATTATCCATCTATTTCATCAAATATATTCAGATATTTATGAGAGGAACAATCACCAAATCCCAATCTCTGAGATAAAAAAAACTATCTTAACAACATCACATCGCAAAGCTCAATGAAGAACAGAAAAACATCCTATCTGCCCCTTTTAGTCAACAAGAAGTTATAAATATCATTAGTAACCTTAAGTTAGGGAAAGCTCCAGGTCCAGATGATTACTCTCCAGATTTCTACAAAACCTTTAAAGACAAACTAGCTCCTATTTTACTAAAACTATTCAACTGTATATCCCTCAAAGGTATATCGGACCTTTACCTTAACCATTCAAAGACCATACTAATCACCAAAAACAATTTGGATAAATCAAACGTAAATAACTACAGACCAATCTCATTAATGAAGCAAGCTTCATGTCCAAAAGACATACCTGAGACAACACATTGACACTGGAAACTATGACTGGCCTTACCAAAAAAGATAAAAACTCAAGGTATGCGATAATTCTGGACACATGTAAAGCTTTTGATAGGGTCAACTGGAATTTTTTTATTTACAGTACTATCTTATTTTGAGATTCCCACTGGGTTCATCAGTATGATTAAGATCTTATACAATAGCTCGTACATGCATCTATATATAAATAGGAATCTCTCAGAACCAATAAAAATCTCAAATGGTACCAGGCAAGGGTGCCCCCTTTCCTCTGGTCTATTTAACTTATATTTAGAACCTTTCTTTCTTTCCATTAGACAATCAACACACCACTCAATATCCAAAAATACTCCATACAAAAATAAGCCTGACTGCATTTCCAGATGACCTGAATATATATTTTGAACATCCTCTATCAGATACCAAAAAAAATAGTCAATGCCCTAAATACATTTGCTCACATCTCCGACTATAAAATTAATATAAATATATCCTATATATTCCCGATCAATCCTGCAGCCCATAGAGAAACCTCTTTCCAGATTCCCCCTTTAACATGACATACTCCTGCAAATAGCTAGGGATTCACTATGGCCACTAATGTATCCAGAATATGGTCAACACTTTCCCAAGACTTGTACAGGTGGCAACAGTTGAAACTGTCTTTACTATCTAAAACATCTTTCATTAAAATGAACATCCTCCCAAAGCTTCTTTATCACCTTTATGCATCTCTATCCTCCATTCCCAACACATTCTTCAATAAAATACACAAAGGTCTTGCAAAGTTCATCTGGCATCCAAAGTCGGTAAGGGTGTCATATCAAAGACTTATTTTCCAAAAATCTAAAGGAGGTCTTGGCATGCCAAACCTTCAACTCTACTATAGAATTCTTCATGCCAGTAGATTAATTACAATTGTCACCTACCATCCAAACAACCATATGTGGATTCCCTTTTGGGTAAAAATCTGGTATAATCATGCTCGGGAAAATAGCTTGAATCCCAAAGCTCTCCCCTTCTTAGACCCACTAACTCTTAGGAAAGTAAAAATACACCAAATCTTAAAGGATACAATCAAATCCTTCCAAGAGATTTTTAAGTCCTTGAAACTAAAAAAGCTCCCCTTCTATTCCAACCCATCCACCTAAATCCCGATATCAATGTAGGTTTACCCCGGGAATCATCTCTGTGTCACTGCTGGACAGAGGCACAACAAACTAATGGGTACAGTATTTTTTCATATAAGGGGTGGCGTAAGCCACAAAAATTTGGGCTAGGCTTATAAATGCCTTGGGGCAGATAGCCTAGTATAAACCTATGAACCTATGAACCTATAATAACATGATTAATCTTGTAGATTATCCTCTAATAAAAGATTACTCACTCTGGGATATACACAAACACAAAGCTCTCTCACCATTAGAAATCACAGCCACTTTAAAATTATCTAAAAAATACACTATAATTCTGCGGCAAATGAGAGAAATTATTGCATCCTTACTTCAAGATCTTACCATTGCAGACTCTGAAGTACACCAGGTTTCTAAACTGCTTCAGATTTTAGCAAGTAAGAATAATATGGTATTCCTCTCTTATAAATTCATAAATACTATTCAGTATCAAGACAGGATGGTTTACGTGGGCTACTGGGATCAATAAGGGATTACCATATTAGAAAAACAAATCTATCAGCCATTAAATCCACCCTTTTATTCTCCCCTTTTAAAAATCTTACTTATACACAATTTATGATTAACAATAACTTATTCTACACTCCCACGCACTTAAATAAATTCAACTGTAATGTATCTCCTGCTTACCCCTGCTGCTCCTACCCCCAGGCTGATATTCTACATATAATTTGGTTCTGCCGTTACTCTCACAGCATTTGGTGTTCCCTCAAGGTGAGACTCGACAAGATGGGCTACCACAAATCAACCCTCTCATGGGAGATGGCAATATTCCACATCACTAACCTTAAGTTTTCAAAATTATGATTCCATATCCTAATAACACTTTGTTTATTAGTTAAATTTTACATCTTCAAACATTGGCTAGATCACTCTAAAATGTCTTGTTGAGGGTTTAGG
>NC_056731.1:595745956-595783456 GCF_019279795.1 Protopterus annectens | reverse complement strand
TTTGGAGATCTAACTCAGCTGTGGCTCTTTATCAGTTATTGCATAAAGTTTGGAATTACTCTGTTTTGCAGATATATTGCTGGCTGTCATTATCAGGATGTCTTGTAGAGGTTACAGGCAGTAAAGAGGGTACCTCACATGCATGGCAGGGGTAGCAATAAGTAGAAGGCATTAATACAGGATGTGTCTACTTTATTTTTGAAGATGTAGCACTGGCTATCTTTATCAGGACATTCTGCAGAGGTTGCAGTTAGCAAAGGGTACATGCAAGAGCAGTAGCAAGCATGTGTAAATAAAGGAGGGTAATACTTGTTTGCATATGCACTGCAAAATGTCATTATTGGGATGTTTTGTAAAGGTGTCAGTCAGTACAGAGGGCACCTCAGTTACAAGCAAGTGTAAAAGTAAGTAGAAGGGATGAATAGCATGAATCTATTTTTGCAAAGATTCACAGCAGAGAGTACATAAGCTAAAATGCCACAAGTTAGGAGAATCATACATTTTTTCCATTTCATATGTTCTTTCTGCTGACGTTTTTTTTTACTATCCTGTATCCCTAACTGGTCACATACCTTTCAAATGGACCAGATTATGAGGAATGTTCCCCATTTTGAGTCTAAAAATCTCTATGTTTCTCACTACTCAACACTGAAAGGGCTTGGTACATATTTATTATTAATAGTTCTTTTTAAATATCCATGGTAAATAATAATGCATATTGTTGAATCATATCATACAATGGATATAAAAAGTTTAGACAGCTCTGTTAAAATTCCAGGATTTTGGGATATAAAAAAATGAGACCACAATAAATCATTTCAAAACTTTTCCCACCTTTAATGTGACCTATAACCTGTACAATTCAATTGAAAAACAAATCTGTTAGGGGGAAAAATATAAAAAATAAAAAAAACATACAATAAGCTGGTTGCATGTGTGTGCACACCCCTAAACTAATATTTTGTTGAAGCAACTTTTGATTTAATTGCAACATTTGGTCTTCTTGGATACACATCAGCCATCAATTAAAGAGACTCTGATTAACCCCAAATAAAGTTCAACTGTTCTAGTAGGATTTTCCTGACATTTACTCAGTTGTCTGCTACAGCAAAAGCCATGGTTCACAGAGAGCTTACAAAACATCAAAGGGATCTCATTGTTGAAAGGTATCAATCAGGAGAAGGGTACAAAAAAATTTCCACAGCATTGGATATACCATGGAACATAGTGAAGACAGTCATCAAAATGTGGAGAAATTATGGGGCAACAGTGATGTTGCAAAGAACTGGAGATACCTCCAAAATTTATGAAAAGACAAGATGAAAACTGGTCAGGACGGCTGTCAAGAGACCTACAGCAACACTGAAGGAGATGCAGGAATTTCTGGCAAGTACTGGTGGGGTACTACATGTGACAACAATCTCCCGCATTCTCCATATGTCTGGGCTATGGGGTAGGGTTGCAAGACGGAAGTCTATTCTTACACAGAAAAATATCCAGGTCCAGCTAAAATTTGCAGAACAATGCATCAAGTCTCTTAAAAGCATGTGGGAAAATGTGTTATGGTCTGATGAGACCAAGGTTGAACTTTTTGGCCATAATTCCAAAAAGGTATGTGTGGCGCAAAAACAATACTTTGCATCACCAAAAGAATACCATCCCCACGGTGAAATATGGTGATGGCATCATGCTTTGGGGTTGCTTTTCTTCAGCTGGAACTAGGGCTTTAGTCAAGTTGGAGGGAATTATGAACAGTTCCAAATACCAGTCAGTTTTGGCCCAAAACCTTCAGGCATCTGCTAGAAAGATGAAGAGGAATTTCACCTTTCAACACAACAATGACCCCAAGCATACATTCAAATCAACAAAAGAATGGCTTCACCAGAAGAAAATAAAAGTTTTGGAATGGCCCAACCAGAGCCAAGACCTAAATCCAATAGAAAATCTGTAGGGTAACCTGAAGAGGGCTATGCACAAGAGATGCCCTCACAATCTGACAGATTTAACACACTTTTGCAAGGAAGAGTGGACAAATATTGTCAAGTCAAGATGTGCCATGCTGATATATTCCTACCCAAGAAGACTGAATGCTATAAATAAATCAAAAGGTGCTTCAATGAAAGTATTAGTTTAAGGGTGTGCACATTTATGCAACCAGCTTATTGTATGTTATTTTTTTTTATAATTTTTCCCCTAACAGATTTGTTTGTTTTTCAATTGAATTGTACAGGTTATAGATCATATTAAAGGTGGGAAAAGTTCTGAAATTATTTATTGTGTCCTCATTTTTTATATCACAAAAACCTGGCATTTTAACAGGGGTTTGTAAACTTTTTATATCAACTGTATGTTTCTTCAAGGTATTAAAGAGGGTTGCTAAGATTCTCTTCGACCCCCAAGTGAACAAGTGGTGAAAATTCCATTTGTAGACTAGTAGGTCTCTCTCAACTTGAATACATTTTTTTAACACCTTTATTGAATTAGCACATGTGACATAGGCAAATTTACATTTATACAAAAGTAATCAATCTGTAATAACAACTTAACATTAACATATATTATACTTCACATATATTGCTATATATCACATAACCTAAGGAACATTACATACATTATTCAATTTCTGCCCCTTTTTATTAAATAACAAACGTCTTTATTAAATCACGACATAAGCAATAATACATTTATATAAATGAAAACAAACAACACTGACACAATCCTAGTTGCAAGCATTTTACATCACAAACCATACTGAGACACTCTCAGTTGCAAACATTATACATCACTTATAATCTACCCAATCATTTTCAGTCAAATATTACATAGCTCATTTAAGTCCTGCCTTCTTTTAAACCTCATTCCTGCCCTGTATGTGTTGTTCCCACAATTTTCTAATACTTTTTGTTTGCAGGTATTACCATCATTTAATATCTTGATTCTTGAATACTTCCTTGCATTCACTAAAAGAACATGCTACAGGTTAGGTCAGACCAAAAGCAGAAAACCAGCTGTAGCTCAGTGGGGTCAGAATACTGTTTTTTTTTAACAGTATACAAAACTGAAGACCAGATATTGCCCTATCACTAGGTAGATGAAAGGGTTAGTGTCTAAGGTTCTAAGCCATCTTCAGTTTGAATTTCTAGTTCCCTAGACTCCCATATACATATGTCTGAAGAATATCAGTGCTGATGTAAACAAAGGCTCAAAGGGTAACCATATGAAATGCTGGGACCTGCTAGGCTGAGTCCCGAAATAGAGATCCTGAAAGACTGAAAAATGGACTTGCATATAAGAAGTGTGAGATGGCCATTTTTTGGAATATTCCCTTTTCTCTGAGGTATGGAACTCTAGTAGTTGGTGTATATAAATTTGGGGGTGAGGGCTTGCCATCCTCATCAGGGAGTACAGGTGGACTTGTTTCCCTGCAAAAAATGTGGTTTCACATTCCATACTACTAGACACCCTGGCCTCCCTATCCTTTGCCCCTTCCACTATAGCCTGGTTTAAAAGCTATCTGTCAGATAGGCAGCAATCTGTCCAATGGCAAGGTGTACTATCCCCCTTACTTCCAACTACCACAGGCATACCACAAGACTCAGTATTAGGCCCACTTCTTTTCTCCATATTTACTAACAATCTCCACACCACCACACAGCATGCTTCACTTATACAGTATGCAGACGATTCAACTCTTATCTGCTCTGCTCCATCACTTGCCACTCTACAACAACTCACTCAGGAATCCTTTAGCTCTATGGAAAGTTGGATTACTGATATCCAACTTATCCTAACAAAACTAAATTGCTACTTTTCACCCCCAACAAAACTATGTCTACCCCTCTATCCTTCACTATCTCCTCCAAAAATGGTACTATAATCTCTCCCTCTGACCACACCAAACTCCTAGGCGTAGAAACTGACAAAAAACTACTCTTCAATGTCCATATTTCGCAAACTATCAAAAATGTCCATAAAAAATGGGAAGACTATATAGACACAGGAAATTCCTCTCAAATCAAGCACTGCCAGGCACTAAGGGAACTACAATGGCTAGAACTTCCCCAGCTACTAAGTTATCACCAGCTAGTCATTGCCTACAATATTGTAAGACATCCTGACAAAACCCCAGCACTAGGCTAACTCCTCACCCACTATAAAGAAATCTTCCTCTCCACTCTACTGACAAATCACTCCTCTATATCTCAAGGGCTAACAACACTGCAGGGAAAGCACTATTCTCTCACACCATAGCTAGAACCCGGAATAACCTTCCGTCTGCTCTGATTTCTGCCTCTACTACTACTCAGTTCAAAAACTCACTTAAATCACACTTAATGAATAAATGGTTATGCCCATGCATCACATAATTGCTTCTGCTTTTCCACTCCATATACCTAACTTCCTATTACACCTAATATAATATATGCAACAGTTAAAGGAAACACTTACTGCTGACTGAACTTGTATACTTACTTCATGTTTAATTATGTTTAACTATGTTTACTTCTGTATATATATATATATCTCTTGTTGTTTCATATTGCTTATACTGTTTTTTTTTTATACTGTGTAATTATTTACTTACTGTGGAGCTTTTCTCCCCAGGGTTTCACTGAAAATGGACCTGTGTCCAGTCGGACCATCCCAGTAAACAAATGTAAAATAAAATAAAATAAATAAAAAAGAAGTTTAAAGGAGAATAGCAATCTTCAAGATTCACTCTTTTCCTCTGGGATTTTGGTCTTTTTTCCCAGTTTGTCAGCACTCAGCATTTTGAGTGCAGCATTTCAATAGGGAGTCAGTTCAGAGACTCCACCATTGGCATATTAATTAAGCATTAAGATATAAGGCACATATGCTCCCAAATGAAGGGGGTGGCATTGTTTATTTGTTTATAATCTGAGCAAGTGGTAAGGTATAAAGATATTTGTTCTTGAATTAGAAGTCCATTCCAATCCAAACGTATTCAAACTACCCACATAAAGATCCATTTAATGAAATCAAAAGCTTTGTGAAAGTTTATAAATATTGCTGCTGCTGTGAAAGTATCTGTAGTCTGGCTTAGTCTTTCAATGTTAAGAATAAACATAACAGGTTAGGGCTGCCCTACCACCAAATCTCAAAGCTCTGCTTATAAAGACTATCTTGTTTAGCAATATGTTTTCCTAATCTCTCAACCAGTAGTTTGCCTAGTATTTTAGTTTCTGTGGGCAATAGTGATATTGTTTTGTAACAACAAAGGAGGATCAATACAGTTGTATTTGCCATCATGTATGCTTCAAGATAAAATATTCTAGTACCTTCTATGTACTCTTCCCTCATCAGGTCAATAATAGAGTACCAGGCTCCCTTTGGCACGTTCCTTTCCAAACACCTGCAGCAATTGGAGATACCACAAAGGTTCCTTACAAAGAAATTCCAGGGACTTCAAGATCTGTCTTATGTGGACAGACTGAAATCATTGTCACTTTACTCTGTGTCATGCAGACTGCTCAGAGGTGACCTGTGCCTTGCATATAGGGCAATCTATGACCCAGGTTTAATGGAAATGCTGCACATTTATAAGTCAAATGGCACATGGGTCACTCAATCGAAAGACCTTAATCTGGTATATGACATCAACAGAACTTGCTGGAGAGACAGATTTGTCTCAAAGAGGTTGCCTCACCTTTGGAACAAGCTTCCTATTCATGTTAAACAAAGCCCCTTGTTGGCACTATTTAAGCATAATTTGGACATTTGGATGGGTAACCAGAAATTCACCCCAGAAGTTCCACCTGTGTCCATCTTGGACAGGGGCAGTAGGTGCTGGTTTTAGTGTCTGCTTGAACCAGACACCCTTAGGAACATGGGTTGAACTTGGCTAGGCTTTTAAGGGCCCTGAGGCCGTTAGCCTAGTAACCTCCTATGATCCTATGAACAAGTCTTCAGAGGAATAAGTCTTCTCTCTTTCAGAAGTTTAGTAATAGAGGCCAGTCTAGAACTATAAAGTAACTTTCCTTCTAGCCAGCTGAGGCTATAACTCATTCCCTCCAGTACAGCTCTGAGTGTGTACCCCCAGTGAGTGTGGCTTGAGCCTTTTAAAAATGAAGTTATCACTTTACAGTTCTAAATACTCATTGCCAGAGGTCAAATATAAACACAGTTGTATTTGCCATCATGTATGCTTCAAGATAAACTATTCTGATACCTTGCCTGTAGCATGGTTTTGGAATTATTAATGCAAATATGAACAAGCAATATTTGATGCCTAAAGGTGCAATAGGTAGGGTTGCCACCCCTCTGTTTTTTTTCCAGACTATCTGGAAGTCAGACTGATTCTCCGGTAGTCCGGAAAACACTGTACAAACTCCATATTCTGTTTCAAAAAGGTTTGTAAATCGGCTGATTTACTATGCTTTTTTTTTACAGAAAAGCATAGTAAATCAGCCAAAAGCAGGCAGCAGGAATGAAAAAAGAGGGTGTTCCTGCCGAGTGATGTCATTGCGGCATCACAAAATGGGTGGAATGAGGGTGGGAGAGGGGGTGGGGTAGGCGGGGTTACTGGTGACGTGAGGGGCATGGCTTTACTCCGGTTTTAGCCACGAAGGAAGGTAGCAACCCTAGCAATAGGAGGCAACTGCAGCAATTCCTGGAGGTGCACTCAACTGTAATAAGTTAATATGATAGCCTCAAAAATACTCTTTTTTTTTTCTCTCCCATTATTCTTATGTTAGAATGATGTTTATAGGCCTGTCATTTAGATTAAGTGATTTCCTTGGCATCTTTGTTTTATTTTTTCCAAACTCCATTCAAGTAGGGCAATATTGTCCTCCTATTGCTTCATAATGTGGAGTGTATATGCTTCCCTTTTCTTATGCAAATTTATAGTGCCTCTCTTTTTTACCCAAATTTATAGTAAAGCATATTAAAATAAATATGTTTCACCAAACACTCATTAATTAATTTTATTTTATTTATTTACTTATAAGCTGGTCTGAGGGCCCATTTCAACCATGACCTGGTACCTATAGCAGAATGTAACAGAGCTGAATAAGCAAATCAAATACAATGACAGCAATTTTGATTACAAAAGTAGCTACTTCTGACTAGTTTCACAGAAACAGAAATCATATATATATATATATATATATATATATATATATATATATATATATATATGAATTCACTTTATAATTTCAAAATACTGAAATACCGAATTTCAGTATTTCAAAATAAAGTCGAACGTCCATAATCCCTACAGCACGCAATCGCAAAACACACAATCAGAAAAAATACACACCATACACCCACAACGCATACATCGCCCAGCCCACACTACAACAAACAAAACACAAACACAAAAATGCAAACATACCTACACTACTTGTAAATAGGGGGACAGGCCCCCCTGCACCCCCATGTGGGGGGGCTGTGCCCCCGACACCCTCTACTTATATATACTAACTCCGAGATCGCACAGACACAAAAAGGAAACACACAGCCACACATTTCACAGTCCCTCGCACGCACACAAACATCACACATATACATACATCAACACATCCAACACTTACACACATTCAAACACACTCAAACTCCCACACAAAACCCTTACAAAACACTCTCTTACCTTCAATTGCACCTGCATCCATACACGTTACACTCCCAACACTGCATGCCACGTACAGTAAGCCATAACCATGAATTCGAGATATTCAAATTCGCGATTATCCACTTTCACGATTTTGAGTTTTCGACTTTATTATTTCGAAATACTGAAATTCGATATTTCAGTATTTTGACATCATAAAGTGAACCTATATATATATATATATATATATATATATATATATATATATATATATATATATATATATATATATATATATATATACAGAAAATTATAGATAGTAACATTTTACAGTAGTTTAGAAAATCATTTCACAAAAGTTGATATAACTACAACAACTTTACATTTTGAGAAACTGAGAAAAATAAAACAGAAGAATCTAGTAGTAACATTATAACATTAAATTCTCAAGGACAGTGATAGAACAGCTAATGGTCTAAATCAAATGCTCATATCATTTATATCTATGCCTCTACCAGAAATGCTGTAGCCAGTCCTTCTCTTTTCAGAAACAATGGGTCAAACGTCTTCCCTGTCATTAATTTTCCAAGTCAGAGCCTGCAATATTAAGCATATGATCCAACAAAACTGAAGACTGCAATGAAATACCTTTCACTGCTTTCACAACTTTGTCACTGAGCAGGAAGTAATCTGTTTTACTAGCTACACCTATAGTGAGTTCAAAGAATGTGTAATCCTACTGCTGTAGGCTGTGGGCTTTTCAAAGTTTCACTAATATACATTTTTGCAGGCAGCTTTTTACTCTGTTCTTAGGATGTGTCAATCACAATCCACCTCTAGATCATTTTCCCATTAAAGGGTTTATGAAAATGTTAAAATCTATACCCATGATTATGGGACAGTGTCTTCCTCCCATCTCCTCCAATGCATCTCTGAACCTGTCAAAAACCCAGATTTATTCTGCCCTGGAACCATACAATTTACCTAAAAGTGTTAATTCAGTAGGTGTTCTGGATTTCGCAGTGTACTATTTGCCACTGGCTTGCAATCTTTATAGGTTCATAGGTTCATAGGTTTGTACTAGGCTATCTGCCCTAGGGCATTTATAAGCCTAGCCAGAGTGTGTGTGGCTTACACCACCCTTAGGATGAGAATACTACGCCCATTTAGGGTTTAGTTAACTGTGCCTCTGTCTAGTAGTGACACAGAGATGACCCCCGGGGTAAACCTACGATCTCCCATCCACTCGTCAAGATTTCTCTTGAATAGAGTTAGTGAGGGGCTCTGCCTAACATGGACTGGGATTCTGTTCCAGAGTGTAGGGAGCCTCTGGGTTATGAATATGTCCCTCCAGCACGTCCTATTTATTTCTGTGTTGAGGTTCAAGTCTCTTGCTCTCGTGGCTCTGGTGGATTTGGATTTTTTGAGGTGGAGCATGTCCATTAATTCCGGATTGGACATGGCCTTGTATGTCAGGCACAGATCACCTCTGAGTAGGCGGTATGCGACTGAATAGAGCTGGAGTTTCTTCAGCCGGGCAGCATATGACATATGTTTGAGACCCTTTATCCTCTTGGTGAGGAACTTTTGGGGTCTTTCCAACTGCTGCAGGTGTCGGGTAAGATACATCCCAAATGGGGCATTGTACTCAATCATTGGCCTGATAAGAGAAGAGTACAGGGGCACAATGACCTCCCTTGATCTAGATGTGAATCCCTTCATGATAATGTGGGCAATATAGAAGGTCTTCCTAACCACTTTGGCAATGTGAGTGTCAAATGAGAGGTTACTGTCAACTTGGGTCCCTAGGTCCCTGATTACCTCTTCCGTGCCAATGGATTACCACCTATGTGGTAATTTGTGGGTACCTTGTTTTTCCCAAAGGGTATGACTATACATTTTTTGGCGTTCAGCTTAAGGCCATGGCTCTGGCACCAATTATCCTTTTCTATGAGGCCTCCCTGAGGGATGCTTGTGTCTGCTGGAGAATAAATTATGGCGCCCAGTTTGCAGTCATCTGCGAACTTTGTCAGCCACAATCCTCCTATGTTTGCCTGCACCTCGGAAAAATAAATGCCGAACAAGAGGGGTCCCAGGACTGAGCCCTGTGGGACATCGCTTGTGACTGGCTTAGAGTCTGACATGGCTCCAGCAACTCTGACCATGTGGGTTCTGTCCTTGAGCCAGTTTGCAACCCATCTTGTGACATATGGGTTTACATTTAAGCTGGTGAGTTTGTCTATGATGCCTGAGTGGGATATTGTGTCGAAGGCTTTTGCAAGGTCAAGGTAGGCTGTGTGAACTGCCTTACCCTCATCAATGGCCTTAGTAACTGTTTCAAAAAAGTCGACCAAGTTCAAAAGGCAGGATCTGCCCTTGACAAAGCCAAATTGGGTAGGATCCAATGTCTGTAGGTCCCCAATGTCTTTGTTTATGAGTTCCATAATGATCCTCTCCATAGCTTTGCAGACCAGGCTCGTCAAGCTTATGGGGCGGTAATTTCCAGGGTCCATAGAAGCAACGCTTTTGTGGAGTGGGACCACTGTTGCCATACACCACTCTTTGGGTACGTATCCTGTAGTAAGGCTAAGATTAAACAGCAGCCTTATGTGTGGGTTTAGTTCCTCTTTGAGTTCATGTAGCACACAGCCCGGGACACCGTCCGGTCCCATTGATGCTGTGTTTTTAGCTTTAGAGAGGGCGGCTCTCACCTGGGCATCTGAGATGTTTGGGAGGCTACACTCTGCTGGGATAGATATTTCTCCTTTTGGGGGGGAGGGGGAGGAGAAATTTGCACTGAACCTGTCTGCCAGAATGTTGGCAATGTCTGTGGGTTCAGTGTATTTTGTGTCATTTTGGACTAACTCTGAGCATATCTGGGAGTTTCCACCCAGGTTTCTAACATAGCTAAAGAAGGCCTTGTGATTGTCCTTTGTGCCTTTTGCGATTTTTCTCTCAAATTTGGCCTTGGATGATTTTATGAGTGATCGTAGTTTTTTGCTAGTACTGATCAGAGATGCCTTCCCTTTTAGGGATTTTGCTCTGTCATGTAGTAGCTTCCTCCTCCTGTTGTAAAGTTTGTTTATGGCTGGGGTCCACCAGACTGGGCGCCTGCCTTTGGGGGAATGGGTCTTGGTCTTATTTGGGATTGCATGATCCATGCATTCTTGAAGGTGCTCGTAGAAGGCATTTGTAAGGGATTTAGTAGAGTGGGTAGTGGTTTCCACTGGCCCAGGGGGCCTTGAAGGATACCACTTCAGTCTTAAGAAGTGTGAAGTTGGCTTTTGAGAAGTTCTTCACTGTGGTCTTTTGTGCAGGGGGTGGGAGCGAGATGTGGATTTCCAGTGAGATTAATTTATGGTCTGATCTCACCAATGAGGGATATACTTCCGGTGTGGAGCATTTTGTCCCCATGTTTGTGATGATCAGGTCTAGTATATTATCTCCTCTTGTGGGAATGGTGACTAGTTGTTCCATCGCATTTGAGTTTATGAATTCTAGGAACCTTTGGGCTAGGGTGTTGGGGTTGAGTAATGTTCCCAGTCTATGGTTGGGTAGTTGAAGTCTCCCAATATGATGGTATTTGGAGAGACATTCATACTCTCCAGTGTCTTCAGGAAGGCTGTGTGGGGTTCCTGAGTTTGAGAGGGTGGTCTGTAGCATGCTACAAACTGTAGGGCAGTTTTGCCTATGGTTAGTTGCACATGGATGGTCTCTGATGCTTTGTGCGTTGCCACTAACCTGGAGGTGTGGGTATCTTTGATGAATATGGATACTCCCCCTCCTTTTGTGGTTCGGTCCAATTTTGGGGCGGAAAGCATGATATGAGGTAAAACCTGATAGTGCTGGGGTGCTCTCAGGAGCCTTGAACCAGGTTTCAGTCACTGCACAGACATCGATGTTCTCCATACTGAGGAGGGCTTGAGGCGTGCATCTTGAGGTTTAGACTTCTGGCACTGAGCAGCATTACCCTTAGTTTTTTTCCACTTGTGTTTTCTAGGGAGGTAGGTTTGTCATTTGAGCCTTGCCTAAAAAAGGCACTATGGGGGTGGCAAGAGCCTTGGCCAATATCCGGAAGCCCAGGGGTGACAGGTGCAAGCCATCCCTTGCAAAGCAGCGTGGCTTGTCAAGCATGTCATCCCAAGCAGACAGACATTGGAGCCCCTTAGAATGACACCAGTAATTAAGCCAATTGTTAAAACTGATCATTTTGTCTTTGTACTGTGGCATCATTCTTGGTGAGGCTAAGATGCTGCTCAGGGTCAGGGTCATACCGGCCTGGGCTACATAATCAGAGAGCTCCTCTATGTCTCTTTTCATGTAGTCCATTGAGGTACGTCTCAGGTTGTTCACACCGGCATGGACAATGACTGAGTCATATTTGTACTTGCTGTGGAGTGACCTGAGTGCTTGCGTTATGTGGTGGATTCTAGCGCTCGACAGGCAGCTTACTGTGACCTTTTCCTTGTTCAGTCTGGTGAGCAGGACGTCAGTGTGTCTGACTATGGAGTCACCTATTACAAGTGTGTCTGGCATGTTGTTTGGCCTTAAGGGCTGTGACTGTTTAGCACACTGACTTTGTGAACTATGTGTTGCATGTGCTATGTCTTGAGGTGGCGGTTGCTTGGGTGTCTGCTTTGGAGGCCTCTGTTGTTTTGGTAGATTTTTAATCAGCGCCTCTGAGTATGTTTTGTGTGTTTATGAGTTTGGTTTGCAGTTGTGATAGTTCTATGTGAGACTGGGTTTGTGGTGTGCATGGTTACCTTCTCCTCCTGACTGGTCTTGCCAGTCCTGAGTTGAGAGAGCTCAGCCTCCAGTTTGGCTATATAGTTGCATCTCTCGCATATATTTGTATTTGTTGGGAGGAGGAGAGGGTTGTCTGTGTACATGAGGCAATTGTAACATTGCCTCAAGATTCCCAGATTCACCAGCTGAACAGGACAGGACACCAGCAACTGACCCTTTGACATGCTAGAATAGTGAAAAAGGTTGCTGTGTAACTGAGTCAGAAAAGGACCTATAGGGAAATGGGTACTCAAGGGAATTTAGGTGAATGAAGTACTTTCTTTTGTTTAAGAGTGCTTTACCTGTATAAAAAATGGACAGGGGGACAGAATGGTGAAGGCCCTCACAGCCCACCACTATTGCCAAGGGACCCACAGGCACAGAGGGACTCAGACCACAAACACCCTGTGCTAGCCCCAGTAGGCAGATGGAGGCATGCCCAGTATGCCCATGCCTTGGCAAAGAGGGAACGTATAGCACACACACTGACAGTGTAGGCACTCATGGACTGACACCCTTCTCCACCTGCACACACAGCAAACATGGATGACACACACATGACCACCTTTAAATTGTCATGTATAGGTGGTCTACTGTGTGTATCCTACATAGGTAGCCCTCAACTATTGTACACACAGCCGCCATTGGCACAAGGTAAGTCAATACCTGAACAGTAAAGTAAGCTATCAGCATGTGTCCATACTGTATGTAGAGTTTCATAGATACATAGGTAGGTACATGCCCAACTGCCGAGGCCACTCATAAGCATAGGCAAAAAGTGTCTGCTGTCACCACCTCCTCGATTAACTAAGTGTCCCTCTGTGGAGCAGAGCCATTTGCGGGATCCCTAGGGTGTATCCACTGTTCCCCACCCACTCTGCAAGGACTCCCTGGAGTGTTACTGAGGGGTTTTGTATAATTTAATCAGGGATGTAGTTCCAAATAATGGGGAGTAACTATGACAGGAATCTTCTCAGATGTTTACATGTTACATAGTATACCTTAAACACAACTTGCATATATAGGTAGTTCTCCACAGAATAATAAACATGTGGAGCACACAACCGCTGAAATGTGCGTTAATCACCCTTGCACTACCAGTGCCTGCTCTGAGAGGTAAGATATCACTGCCAGGATTAGAACACGCAACCATGTACACAATCTTCACAATAACATACCAGTAAGCTACCTGAGATGTAGCAATGGCAGTCGTGTATACTGACAGGATAAAACACAAAAGGTAGGAATGTGTTGAAATAGGACAAACTGGCATGTACCCAATGAAAAGTGTATGTTTTATATATATATATATATATATATATATATATATATCTATATATATATATATATATATATATATACACATCATCATATATATAGAGAGAGAAAGAGGGAGAGAGATATATGTCGATATATGGGGATATACATATATATATATATATATATATATATATATATATATATATATATATATATATATGTAGATATATAGATAGGTTAACAACATCTACATAACCATGGAGGTACATATAAATGGGATACCTACCACATACCGACTGCTTTAAATACCGACGCGCGTAATCCCGAGGCTTAAGGTCCGAAAGAACACAGTGCCGAAAGACCAGATGTGCGAGGTGTAAAATCACGATATTAAGGGACAGTTAGTCAGTGCTTCTGGTGTTGTGGTTCAGGTAGGTTACTGTGTGTAAGTGTGTTTCTTAGGGCTGTAGTGTGTGTAAGTGTGTGTTCTGGGTGTGGTGTGTGTTCTTGAGGGACTGTAATGTGTGGGTGTGGGTTAGCTTTGTGCGTCTGTTTGCACGATCTAGGAGGTAGAATATTAAAGTAGAGGGGTGTGGGGGGGCGCAGACACCTACATGGGGGGGTTTACAGGGGCTTGGCCACCTGCTCATATATAGTGTAGGATGGTTTGTTTGGATGTGGTGGGTAGCAGTGTGTTTGAATTTGCATGTGTGTGTTCCATGTTCATGTTACTTTCGTGAGTTACTGTCGCTGTCGGTAATGTGGGGTAATGGGAGTCTGGGCCTGGTACTGTGTGCGTCGGAACTGTGTGGTTTCGGGATTCCATAGGTATCCCACGTACAGCGGATGAAGTGTTCATATATGTGTATAACATGGACCATAGCAATCACACATTTCGCCACTACCAACCTTTATGAACAAAGGATATGGAGAGTATATGCCTATACACTATTACAAATATGTATTATGGACATGAGCCAATGATAGTGTTACCACCTGTCCCACTTTGCGAGGGACAGTCCCCTTTGGACAGTTGTATCCTGACCAAATATATTAAACGTGGCAAATGTCCTGGGATTGTAGGACATAATTATGTCCCATATGTACTGTAATAGTTGCATACAATAGTTCTTTCTGTATCTAAAATACCTACATGTTACAAGAAACAGGATAAGCAACTAAACTGCTACAAGAATAAGCTTATATTTTGGCAAGAAAGGAAAGTTCAATCCCTTGTACTGACCGTGGGTTTATGTTGGCCTGTAAATTCTGATGTGTGTCCCGAAAATGTCCCACCATGGCCATATGAAAAGGTGGCAACCCTAGCCAAAGAGGGTCAGTCACCAACACAACTACAATGACTGCAAATGCCTATGACAGAAATACACAGCTTTCATGTATCAACACTTTATTACATTCTGATGTATTTCCAAAGGGATTCAAGGACTAACATCACCTGCATGCTATACAGGAACAACATAACAGTGCCTTAATGAATCAGCCTGCAATTACCATAGTATTAGTCCACTAAAGGATAGGTGTTCAAATAGGGAAGGAACCATCACACACATATCGATTATGTATAAAAGCAGTTCCTACACACCTGCATGTGCTATGCACACCCACCATCACCCCCACACCCAAATGAATTACAATACAAACTGTAATAACATCACAAATGATTCACTCAATGTACGACATCTGCAGAAGCCTTAACATACCTTGTCAGAGACACACTAACATGGCCCTATGTGAAATAGTTGCTGTTATACAATGGAACAGCTGCTGATGTTACAGGGTTTGTTTGCACTAATCCCATTTCAGAGGGTTGTGTGTACACCGGGATGTGTTAGCAATTACTGAGTAATAGCACAGTATGCTACACTTGTACACCAAATCAAGGGTGTCTGGTGAGCACACTGTAAACCACATAACAGTTCATGCATAGCCATACAACCTTGAGCTTCCCACACATCCTTGCCAGACTTAAACATCTACAGAAGTATCAGGTACAAACAAACCCTGCATAAGTAGCAATTTTCTGAAATATAACAGCTGTACTCACATGTAGAACAAAATCATCTAGCCATTACACACAATCCACGGGAGTCATGAAGCTAATATATCTCTGTCTGTCTCCATATAGTTGTTGAAATATATCACAAACAGCACATCCAGGCTGTCTTCCTCAAAAGTAAGGCAAACGGACAACATCCAAAAGTACTCAGTTATACTCCACTGTTGCCATGGTATTGGCTAATGGAGTAGCTGCACAGCTGATGTGCATCTAATTAACTACTTTGCAACACCAATTGGTGGTCAGGATACCACATGTTACCGATATTTAACTAGAAAAGGATGGGTTATCACACATTCAAACCATCCGTATATACCAGTAGAATGTTACAAAGAAGATTGAAACACAAACAGAAAAGGATTGAATCAACAGTTAACGACACCTCGGGTTACTAATAAGATATGTAGAACAGTCAGTATGTCTGTGTATTTAGTACCTTTTCTGTAGTATTTAAAGTGCACACAAGCCATATAGTGGAAACAGTTATCTTGTAGTGATGTATTGTTGAGCATAGTAACGCTTGTAGTATTTGTGAGTACTGCTGTAGGTCACAAGGCAAACACTGCATATACCACAAGGGATGCTATATAAGGGCTTTGAACAGAAATATTCCTCACCAGCCACTGTCAGTGGCAGGGCTGGTCCAACAAGTATGTGCTATAACAGGGGATAGTATATGTTGATATATTGTAACGGTAGCCATATGTATGGGTTTTTTACTGAGAATAACATGTCGAAGGTTGGGCCATTGTGCAATTATGATTTGCATTGCGGGATATTGTGCCAATAACTGTGTAATGTACAGTATTGTAGGCAGATATGTATTACAAGTTACATAGCATTACTGTTATGTTAGGCAAACATTAGTTATGTCTATTGGCATTTATAATACACAATAACAGGATACATATGTCTTTTAGTCACCCAACAGTTTATCAGCATGATAGCAAAGTAAAATGGAAGAGCTAGTTAACTATCCATGCACATAAGACATGTAATATGTGCAAAGGTAGGTACTAGGCTGTCTTACCAAGGGTATTTATAAGCCTAGCTAGAGTGTGTTGGCTTTTGCCACCCCCATAGGTTAGTTCCCTGTGCCCCTGAACGGCAGAGCCATTAGTTCCCTGTGCCTCTGTCCAGCAGAGCCACTGCAGTGATCCCCGGGGTACATGTATGTCTCCCATCCACACGTCAAGGTTTCCCTTGAAGAGAGCTAGTGAGGGGCCCTGCCTGATGTACATTGGAATCATGTTCCAAAGCATGGGGACTGTCCGGGTCAGGAATCTATCTGTCCAGCATGTCCTAGTCGTCTTTGTGGTTAGGTGCATATCCCTAGAGCATGTGGCTCTCAGGGGCCTCTGTTTAGGTGGAGCATATCATGTAATACTGGGTTGGACATGGGCCTTGTATGTCAAGCAGAGATCACCTGTGAGTATGCGGTATGCAACGGAGTACAGCTGGAGTTTCTTAGGCTGGGCTGCATAGGTCATCTGTTTGAGGTCAGTAATCCTCTTGGTGTGGTACTGTTGTGGTCTTCCAAGCAGTTGTCTTGTAAGGTATATCCCAAATGGGGTGTTGTATCCTTTAATGGGTCTAATAAGTCATGAGTAGAGAGTCACAATGGCCTCCTTTGATCTGGATGCAAACCCATTAGAGATTAGGGGGGCCATGTAGAAGGATATTCTAACCACCTTGTCATTATGGGTATCAAAGGAGAGATTGCTATCTACTGGGGTTCCCAGATCCCTTATTACCTTTTCTGTATGTAGGGGACTAGCACCTATGTGGTAGTCTGTGGGTAATTAGTTATATCCAAAGGGGATGACTATGCACTTTAGGCATTTAGCTTGACATCATGATACTGACACCAGGTATCCGTCTCAGTGCGACCCATCCAGAGGGTATCTGTAACAGCTGGGGAAACAATTATGTCCCCTAGTTTGCAGTTGTCTGCAAACCTTTTCAGCCAAAGCCCTCCTGTGCTTGTCTGTACTTCAGAGAATTATATACCGAACATGAGGGGTCCTAGGACTGAGTCCTGGGGGATGCCACTTGTAACTGGTATACAGTCGGACCTAGGGTATGCAACTCCCACTGTGTGGGTTCTGTCTGTGACCCACTTTGCAAACCATCACATGATGTAGGGGTTAATGTTCAGGCAGATGGGTATGATGATAATACCAGAAGGAGGAATGGTGTTGAAAGCCTATGAGAGATCACGGTGGGCTGTGTGGACCTCCTTACCCTCATCTAATGCCTTGGCAACTGTCTCTAAGAAGTCCACCAGGTTTAGGAGGCATGGTCTGCCCTTGACAATGCCAAACTGGGAGGGGTCAAAGGTTTGGAGGTACCCAATGTCTCTGTGACTGAGATCCATGATGTGCTCCATAGCCTTGCAGACCAGGCTAGTCAGGTCTATAGGGCAATAGGTCCCATGGTCCATTGTGGCGCCACCTTCATGGAGTGGGATAACTGTTGCTGTGCGCCATTCAGGGGGCACTAAGCCCAATGTGAGGCTATTATTGAACATGGTGCGTAGGTGGGGAGGCAGTATGTTCTGAAGTTCGTGTTAAACGCAGCCTGGGATGTTCTCCAGTCCCATGGATGCTGTAATATTGGTTTTAGAGTGTGCAGCTTTGAGAGAGAGGGGGGGAAAGGTAGCACTGAACCTATCTGCCAGGATGTTGCCGATATCAGTTGGTTCTGTAATGTTCGTGCCTTTGAGCTGTACCTCAGAGCAGATCTGGTTGTTGACATTGAGATATGTGACATAGCTATAGAATGCTTTGTGGTTGTTGTTGGAATTAGTGGCAGTTTTGTTTTCATAGCCAGCTTGGGATGATCTTATAAGGGATCTCACCTTCGTACTGAGGCTGACCAGGGAGATCCTCCACGCATGGGATTGTACTCTCATTTGCAACAGTGTCTTCCTCCTGTAGTACAGTTTGTTTATTGCAGGGGACCACCAGATTGGTTTCCTTAATTAGGAGTATAGCATCTTGGTTCTGTTTGGGATAGCACAATCCATGCACTCGTGTAAGTGCTTATAGAGTGCATTTGTGTAGGATTCAGCAGTTGTAACAGTATTGTCCATTTACATGGGTGTCATGACATTTGCCACGTCTGTCTTAAGAAGCATGAAGTTGGCTTTGTAGACATATTATACTGTGGTTCCCTTAATGGGTGGTGGGGGCGGGATGTAGATATCAATGGTGTTCAGCTCATGGTTGGATCGGACCAACGAGGAGTTGACTTCACGTGTGGAGCACTGGTCACTCATGTTGGTAATGCCTAGGTCTAGGATATTGTTGCCCCTGGTGGGTGTGTGGATATGTTGATTCAGGGCATTGGTGTTTATGAATACCAGAAAGCGTTGAGCTAATGAGTTGGTACACAAGTAGTTTTCCCAGTTAATAGTGGGGTAGATTCAGTGAGACTATGTGATGAGTGTGGTGTGGTGTGAATGTTTACCTTCTCCACATGACTGTCAGGGTCAGGCTTGGTTGGAGAGAGCTTTACCTCCAGTTTGGCTAGATGAGTGCATCTCTCACAGGATGTAGTGTTGGGCAATAGGTGGAGAGGCTTGTCTGTGTACATGAGGCAATGTGTACATTGCCTCAAGATGTCAAGATGTCCAGATTCATCAGACAGACAGGTGAGAACACTGGCAGATGACTCTTGGACATGCCTGAATACAGAACTACTTTCCCCTAGATAAGTGAGGAAAGTGAGTACAAGAGCTATTTTACTCTAAGCAAGTGAGAATAGTATGTACAAAACCTGTTTACCTCTAGGTAATGAGGAAGATTGAGTGCTATAGTAATTATTAGCTTATGTAGTGCTTACAAGTTCAGAACAAGTGCTGAGCATGAATAAGCAATCCAGATAGGGTCTTGGATAACATAAACACACACCCCCAACAGGTACACAAGCATATATCCATGTACACCACAGGGCCCCTGTACCCACAATTATGCAGGTACAAGCTGCACTCAGGCTGCATGGGACCTGTCCACATCACAGGTTGTATCATACACATATGGCAAAACAAGATGCTCTCCATGTACACATCATGTAAAACATAGCTCCATGTCAGGCTGTGTACACACTGAATGGTGCACACCAACAGGTATCACAACCCACAAAGGGGGAGACACCACTGATAATGGGAAGTACTGCACTACTACCCTGCTGAGTCTGGTCTGGAAGGCCATGAACCTTGATCAAATAAATGATGTCAGCAGTTCAGCTGTAGATGACAGTAAGGTTGATGCCACACTGCATATCATAACCTTGCCAGGTCATAGCACATCATCACCCATACTGTGTACCACCTACACTCGGTATACTAGATGTACATTCCTATGTCACAGGAGTGTTTTGCAATGGGACTGCTGGCAGAACCAACACTACAGAAGGTGTCTGAATAATACATGCTCATCACACCAGTGGCAGCTACAGTATGTCAGGGTTAATGAATTTTAGTCCCCCTCATTGTAGTCCATACCTCACAGACAAACAGAAGGCATCTGCCTGTTGAAGTATGCGAATGACTATGACCTAGGAGTAATAGCCTACTCAGGAGTGTTGCGGACAACATACAGAAGGGGCTTTGTGGGTGAGGTGTGTGTGACATATGGCCACAGTCTGACAGCTACATATTGCATTGTCACCTCTGTGTTAATAACCCTGTACCCATGAACTACCACCTAGGCAGCTGTCAATATAATGGACACTTGTGTGTAAGGGATGCAGCTGGGCAGTTGTCTTTCCTTTGATAGCTACATCACCACATCTGTCAGGTAGTCATATGTGGCAACCCTATTAATGACAAGGTGCCATCCATGAATTTAGGGATCATTGTCCAGCCATACACAACACTCAAGTGACCCATATCAGATCACATATTTCCTTTAAGTGGTATTGGCCATTTACAGATGGCCTACACCAGCCTTCCCAGTCCCCATCTCCACTATGTAGCATGATGCATACCCTGAATAATTCCATGTCCAACCCAGTGATGTTGGACATGCTACACGTACACATCCTAATCTCGAACACATACTTCATGGACATCCACCTTCCACATGCTGGACAGATCCTTGTCCCATACACTTTACATAGTCCTGCCATACTATGCATTACTGTCCATCAAAGCTGCACATCACTCCCCTCTCAGACATGGTGTGATGACCGCATGGTAAATGTATCATTAACCCTGTGGATCAGTAATGTGGCACTGCTCCATCTGGCCCTACAGACCTGCCTGTCAGCTACTGCCAGGTAACCTTTCATCCTAGATTCATACATGGCCCATGGCATATAGCCCACTAGTTGACTTTAACTGTACATGCTATAGTTGATATCCATCCCTGCAAATACAATCTGGCTAGCCAGTGTCCCATGTGTATCACATGTGCAACACAGGGGATACATGGTAGGATGTTGAATTGCTGCACAGTGCCGTGTAGATGTATATGGCAGAACATATACATGCAAAGCCTTATGTGAGCAAGTCTACAGGGCCACAGGTCATGTCTGTTAAGGCAGTGTAAGTCCTTATATGTGACATATACACAGCATCCACATGGAGTATAAGCAGTGTAATCAGGTGACACACACACACACACACACACACACACACACACACACACATATATGGTGATAATACCCACTCACCATTGAGTGTCATGTGCGTGACACAAACACGTCAGTGTCATATAGGTTTGCAAATACAACTATTTAAACATAATAAATGCAATGCACATGTATGTTCAACTGTAGCTCTGTATGTCTCTGTGAGTTACTGTGACCTGTCTCCATCATTATGCCTTCCAGGTATGCTGCGTGCAAGGCTACCCCCTTTTACCCGCTTGGAGGATGAGGCCCTCCTCCCATACCTACTTGACAATCATGATATACTACACGAAACCAAGAACCAACAGATAACTTGACAGAAATCCAAAAAAACGCTGACAGTCCTGTATTCAAAAACTTTTATTCGAGAAACCACAACAGTTAAGCGCTTTCATCAGCAACCACAGGCTGACTTCATCAGAATTGAAATAAAACAAAAACATATTTAATATATAGCATAAAAGCATCACCTGATTCAATTAAACAATCAAGTAAATAGTTCTATATGCGTAAAGTGCCAAGTGCAATAAAAAATGCCATAGCCATAAAAAACAACATAGTATATAAACACAAAAAACTCTACACCCTAAAAATAACATGATATAAAATTAGCAGTAGGTAATAAAATAGGAAATTAATATATTAAAAGTTGAACAACTTTAAATTTCATATGCTCGCAATTTAAGTAGGCTAGTTAAATTTGTTGCATCGTTCAAGCTAGGGAAGGTAGTTGCGTCTAATTTAATCTACCAAAACAATTCTCTAAAATCAAGCTAATCTTCCCATGGTCCTCCCCTAGGGTTCTGTGGGACTTTTTCAATGACACAAAATCTAAAATCATGTCCAGGGTTTTTATTGATGTGTTTGAATAAAGCACTAGTGTTGTTCTGGGTTATTATAGCCCTAAGATGTTTGTATACCCTGTCTTTAAAGTGCCTTTTGGTTTTACCATTGTAGAACCCCTTACAATTAATACACAAAGCTGCATAGATAACATCAACAGTGCTGCAAGAAAATCTACCCTTGGAATTAATAACTGTGTGGCTAATAATAATCTTGTCTGTGTTCAAAATGTAAGAACATTGTGAACAAAACCCACACTTCCTGGTGCCTAACCCACCATTACTTGTAATGGGATGAAATTCCCTCTCCAGTAAATTTTTGATGGTAGCCCCTCTCCTGTAAACAACCCTAGGGTATACACCAACCTTACTCAAGATAGTATCTTGTCCATAAAAAATTCTCCAATACTTCTTTAAAATACTGTATATCTCATTGTGATCTAAAGAGAAATTTGTAATGAAGGAACAGACTTGTTCGTAGTCTACTTCCCCAAGAGTGGTGTTTTTAGTCGTATTCACTGCATAAATATTGTCTAAAAGTAACGGGGACAATTTCCCATCTAGTCTCATATTTGAAACCTCACTAATGACATTGTCAATTAATTCCAGAGGATATCCTCTAGCCAAAAACATACCCTTTAAACAATTAATCTGAGTATAAAAACCTTCAGTGCTGCTAACCATGCATGAAATTCTAATAAATTGACCTTTAACAACTTCTTTCTTGACATGTTCCGAGTGGCTACTCTGATAGTGTAATAGACTGTTGCTATATGTAGGCTTCCTGTAAAAATCACTAACAAAGGAAGCATTGGTCAAATCCTTTCTTATAGTAACATCCAAAAAGTGAATTTCATCTACACTATACTTTGAAGTAAATTTTAAAAACTGCGTTGTACTGTTGATATAGGTCAAAAAATGGGACACTTCTGCTGGTTCACCATTCCAGACGAAGAATAAATCATCAATATAATGTACATACAGAGCCCATTGACTAGAAAAAGAAGAATGCAAGAGAAATTTCTTCTCCCACATGTACATAAAAATGTTTGCAAAATGGGGGTGCATAAGGCCCCCATAGCCACTCCACTCTTCTGTACAAAAAACTGTCCATCAAAATAAACAAAGTTAAACTTTAAAATAATTTCCATAAGTGTTACCAGAACAGAAACCTGGTTATTATCAAATAAATTACAGTCAAACAAGAATTCTTGAAACCATTCCTAACCCAAAGAGTGCGGTATGATGTTAAACAAGTTGGTAACATCCACAGTTAGAAAACTAACATTCTCATCAAAAGGCAAGTTTTTAAGTTTTGTCAAAAAGTGCCAGGAATCTATACAAATGTGTTCCACATCTTTCAAAACATTTTTAAGCATAATGTCAAGATATTTACCAATAAAATGTGTTTTAGATCCTGCTGCACTAACAATTGGTCTCATAGGAGGATTGTTCCTGTCTTTGTGTATTTTAGGTATGCCCAAAATACTCAGCACCCTAGGAAATCTAACTGTGAGAAATTCATAAAGTTCAACATCAATTGGTCCCTGATCAAACAGGTCTTTAAGAAGTAAATAAGTCCTATAATATGAAATATTGACAACATTCAGGATAAACTTCTTCATACATAGCATCATCTAAAAGCAGAGTATTCATTCTGTTGTTGTAGTCACATCTAGTCATGACCACTGCTCCACCCCCTTTGTCCAATTTCATGACTCTGAGTGATTTATCCATACATAATTTTCTTAATAAAACATATTCAGTGCTGGATAAATTCAACCCAGTGTCATCACAAACGGACCTTGTTCTAAATTCAAATTCAACCATACTTTCAAAAATAGTAAAAAAACTGACAAGGGGCGGATTAAAAATGCTTTTCTTTCTTAAAGCATTACCACGAACACTATGCGAAACAGAATCAAACAATAAATGTAAGTTTATCTTACGCACAAAAAGTTTCAAGCACTTGGCACTTTACACATATAGAACTATTTACTTGATTGTTTAATTGAATTAGGTGATGCTTTTATGCTATAAATTAAACATGTTTTTGTTTTATTTCAGTTCTGATGAAGTCAGCCTGTGGTTGCTGATGAAAGTGCTTAACTGTTGTGGTTTCCCGAATAAAAGTTTTTGAGTAGAGGACTGTTAGCGTTTTTTTGGATTTCTGTCAATCATGATATCCTGTTCAGCCATGTGCCACAGGATGCACAGCAGAAGGATGGCCTGTGGATGGAACTTTGCAGGAGGGTTATGATGTGGGTGGCCACAACTGCACATACCAGCAGGTGCGCAGACACTGTACAGACCTCATTAGATGGGCAAAACAGCGTGCAAATGCAATCACCAGGAAACAAGGTGCAACAGGTGGTGGACCACCAACCCAGCCCCCACTCACATGTACCGAGGAGCTACTGGCCAACCTGGGGTCACCTGCTGAACCACATCCACAAGCCTTAGCCGATATTGTGGAGTTGGGTGTCTCTCAACCACTGAGCCTGGAGTTGCCTGGTAAGTCAGTACTGCACCTATAACAACTATATTCCATATAGTTGCATGTGTCACTGTACAATACGTAATGTAACATCATATGCAAGGCATGTATAAACACATGCCGCATACTGTAGTATGCTACTCTGATTATGCACACATGTGCATACACCATAGTATAGTCTAATGTACTAGTGTATGTGTTATGCACATTGCATCCTGTAGCCATTATACAGGCGTGGATAATGCTCATACTGCTGTGTTACTCCTATTTAGGTACCGCTGGCATTCCACTGTGACAGCAGCCTATTGCAGGTGAGACTGTTATTATTTATCAGGAATCGTAATGCACAGATCTATCTGCCATGTGACCATTTACAACATGTACACATAATGTATGGTCCTGTCACAAGATACAGGTCGGACCTGCAATGCATCACAATGCCTACCCATGTGCAACACTTGCAAACTATGTGAATCATCTCACCGACATGAATCCTCACAAACTGTCACTGCCAGATGTGTGGACAGCTGTGCATACAATGGTGGAGGAGCTGTTCACTGTAGTGACATGTACTACAGATCAGAACTACACATGTGGGGAATACAAACAGTACTACACAGTGGGCTGGAGTATGGCCAACCCACAGGATTCACTGGTTTGGATCATAGCCCTGCTATGAATGTCACACAATGTGATGTGCTATCCTGACATGTCCATGACATCTAGTGACCTGGCTGCAACACTGCCTACCTAACCTGAAAACATATCCCACATACCAGCCTTTGTCTGCATAACCCTGTCGTCAGTGGAGCATATGACATCTATGGGTGTATGCCATATGGGACAACACAGACATGTGAAATAGATGCCTGTCACAATAATTTGGCCAATACATGTACACACATGGCCATGGAGGATGGTCAAAGACATGGAGCAACAAACACAGTAGACGTGATGTGCTTGTGTGTACACCCTGTCATACAATGGCTACACATGGTCCAACTATGCCCTTTGTGTAATTGTTAAATTGTAGATGTGGAACACTAGACATCCTACAGGCCTGTGCACATCTTGTGTAGACGTAACTTCAATCCACCACATAAGATGTGTTGGACATCTTAAGGGTGTCACCACATGACAGCAGTCACCTGTATATTATCCACATCAGCCCACAGATACAGTACATTCCCCTTGCTGGTGTCGGACATCAATGTCATACTTGCTCCTCATGTGTGTGTGTGTGTGTGTGTGTGTGTGTGTGTGTGTGTGTGTGTGTGTGTGTGTGTGTGTGTGTGTGTGTGTGTGTGTGGTACACAGATGTCATGTGGGACATGGTGTGCCGACGTGTTCGCCATGTCTGGCCATAATTGCCAGGCAGCAGCAATATATGGTTGCAGATGTGCAGGGGTGTCATCTGTATACCCATCAGTGACCCATGTCACAACTTCCACATCATGGTTTAGTGTGTATATACCTCAGTGACGTGGGTCACATTCCAAAGTATATATGTATTGTGTCTGATCACAGTCATGGCTATGAACTGTGTCTGTATCTTACACTGTATAGCAATAGAGACACTTCATGATTTCCTGCAATGGCCATGCACATCAGTTAAATGTGCAGTATTATCTGTAGGGCAGACAGACAACACTGCATTGGGACACCATTGCCCCACTGTATATTTGACAGGACACTGTTGTGTTAAACATGTATGCATGTCATTACACACTTCAGCAGATCACATATCATACTACATTGTGATTGTCAAGGTCATTTACCACACATCAGGCAGGTGTACTGTTAACCTGTCCTGGTCTACATGGTGTAATACAGAGATGTATGCTAACTACTACTATGACTGTGTAATTTGCATGCCATCTGCTATGACATATGCATGCTGTTGTGTGCAACCCATGGATGTATGATAACTACCACTATTATTGTCTGCACTGCATGCCATCTGCCGTATCACATGCATGTTGCATGCCTTCTGTCATATCACATGTGTGTGCCTGTGTGTGTGTCTATTGTATAGACTGTAATGTACAGTTCTTGTCTGCCCTCACAGGTGATGTAGGTGCATTGCCCTCCTGTGGTACATATGATGTTAGTGTCCCCACAGACTCTAGCAGTGATGATGAACATATGATTGAGTCACAGGCAGAGTTGTCAGGGGCTGAAACTGTGCCATTGGTTGCCATTCCAGCTATATCCCCCTCATCCCCGCACACAGATCCCATGCCTGCACATATCCCATCACCAGTGGCCATAGAGGAAGGACAGCTGGCGCATGGTAGCTTGGAGCAGGAAAGTGTGGGGGCTATGGAAGGTGTGCCTGCACACCATGGTGTCAGCCAACTGACTGGTGGTGCCCCACACAGGCACGTCGCCAGTGCTGTTCGTAGGAGGACCTCTGGCCAGCATGCTCCTGCAAGACAGAGCGTAGCAGCTAGTGTCAGAAGATGCATATTTCAGGCTATAATGGAGGCACAGGCACATGCTGAATGACACAACAGAGAAGATCAGAGGCTACAGAGGGTTGCTGTCCGTTCTTTAATCAACAACATCCAGGCAATGGTAAATGCTCAACAGCAGATTGCTGAAGCTTTAGATAGATGGTTGGGTGACATGGTTGGAGTTCTTGACCATGACATGACAATCGGGGAGCATAAGCTGTCTATGTTGGAACATCCTGGTAGGAGTGAGGCATCGGGCATGTGGACGTAGGCAGCTACATCACCTGTTTCTGGTCTATGTGTACGAGCTACATCACATGTCCACTCCCATAGTGGCGGTAGCAGCAGCAGTGCATCTGGTGCTGTGCTGTCCATACTATGACACAGCAGGCCATGTGCACATGGCCCGGGATGGTCCCAACAGGGACATGGTTCCAGTGGACAAGTGACATCAGACAGTACCCAATCTGCACCTCTGCCTGGTAGTGCCCGTGCAACTCCTGGCAGGCACAGGTCACATGTCCATGGCTGGACACCATGAACTGTAAAACCTTGCCTGTACAGTCTGCAGCTGTCAATAATACCCCTGTGTAGGCCTGAGAAATGGCAGAACTATGTGCATACATACACGCACACACTGGAAACATATGTAGGGCACCGCAACACACACACATGCATAACATCCACACAAGTGTAGTTTACAATTGTTGAGTACTGTTGACAGGCAGCAGAAATACCATGTACTACAGGTGTACAATGCATTTCGTACTGTTAACAGTATGTGTCTTGTGTAACAACAGTAACTTCATGTTGGTCATGATGTTCTGCTCTCCTCCTTCAGGTCTAATTGCATGTGCCGGTGGATGTCAGTGTTTGCAGTTAGTGTCCCATATGTCAATGTGGACTACTCACAGGTATGTATGAATATACCAGCATGCACCGTGTAGCTGCCACATACCAGTGAGTATGTCCCACATTACAAACACGTCTACCGATACAAGAGCATGATAGCTGTGTATTAAGCTACTGTTGCCACAGACGTGACATCCATAAAGGGTGGCATCACAGGTACAGTGGTGTGGTAAGAGAGTGGTCTAGCTGATTACAAGGGTAGAGGCCAGTGGGAAGTGTGATGCCTCATTGGGAATCAGTAATACACGTTCCCATGGCAGGATGCCAACACACAACTGCACCCCACACTCAGGTATTGACACACATATTCAGTGACACAGTAACACACCGACACACTCACTGATTCACCGACACAGTAACACACACTTGCACACAGTTGCTACTGGTGAGGTGAGGACCCCTGCCTATGTGCAAATCATCATTACAGTACTGTGCACCTACATGACGCGCCACAAAGAATACACATGTATAGGTAGCCAGTATGGCCTAAGATAGGGAACATCAACACGGATAGTAGAATGCATCGCCTGGATGGGGGAGGGGTCTTATCAGTTCAGTATGGTAACATACATCCTCACCCCAGGGACCAGTCAGCCCTACATACACACACTGTGGCATTCAGTATTGAATACACCTATGTCACGCACATACAGATACCTTACGCCCCTGCCTATGTCCCACTTTCTACATTGCAGTTTGTACAGATGTGTACACTAGTGTACAGGAGAGAGAGTAACAATTGAGATGTATTCCCCATAATACGTGACATATATGGACACACACGCAACCACACATGCCAGTACTGTGAATTTCAGACCTGTCTAGCTCATGATATGTATGACAGACGTACAGCAGTATTGTATGCATTACAAACTGTACTGATGCTTCCTGTGGCAACAGTGCTGATATATGCACATGGGACGTCTTGACTATTAACATGTGTCAAGTGATTTACCTTCGCTGATGCTTCCTGTGACAACAGTGCTGATATATGCACACAAGACATCTTAACTATTAACAGGTGTCAAGTGATTTACCTTCGCTGTCACCCTGACCGCAGTCTAAGTTGTGTGTTATGTCCTTCAATTAATAAAACCATTGCTTACTGGTTACACAGGTTATTGTAGGACCACTTGTGACACACCTGTGAGCTGTCCACAGCAAACATCCATCTGCAAAGATGCCCCACCACTTAGTTATTTCCACACATCTGTCCATACCTGAGGTACATCTTCCCGTACATTCAGCATATCACCATATACAGTTGGCAATGTTGAGGCTGCATTGCAACTGCATGATGTACTAGGATACACGTCACTTGCATACATCAGCAACTGCACATGCATGTTATCTGAATGCACAAAACACTACATGTACAGGTGTGTAGGTCCTACAATCCTGACATTTGGGCATGTTTGTAGACATTGCAATTGGTGGACATGTGTAATGACATACATGACACATGGTGACCGGTACAGAGGGAATGTTACCTCTGTCAACATTGATATCACACCTTATGTACTGTTAGCATTCAGAAGCCATGGACCTACATTACATGTGCATGTGTGTAATGGCTGTAGCCACCTGTTTGCACAAAGGGCAACAACAACTATGCTATTTACATGTATGTTGTGTGTGTGTGTGTGTGTGTGTGTGTGTGTGTGTGTGTGTGTGTGTGTGTGTGTGTGTGTGTGTGTGGCATGTACATACCCAGGGCAGGTACATGTATGTCATATCTATACATGAGGGTGTGTACTGGTGTACAGCAACAGTCATCTGCTAATGGTGGAAAGTACCGAGGGCCCCTGGTATGTGTACAGGTTACCTGGTTACAGACAGTGGTATCATTGCATTGCATAACACATGCTGCAACTGTGTCAGTACATGGGTACTCTCTACAGTTGATGTAGAGCTTGGTACAGTACACAGATCAAGGGTCATATGGTGATGTACTCTTATATGTCCTACAACATGTATGGATGTGTGTTGGTGGTCCTAAGGCATCGTTCTGTCTCAGGTTTACATCCTAGAATGCAGCATGTGACACTGTGTCCTGCACATGACTCATCTATGATGCCTTTCATGGAGGGACCGGTCAGTACATGTGAGTGGCCTTTATGTATGTTGGGACATCACCTGGAGCGGTCCGTACCTGTGTTATGGCCCACATGTCTGGTTCTGAGGTATATGGTGGTAGTGCTATTGTGCATTACAGTGCCATCAGCCAGGTGTTCCTCACTGCACAGATGTCAGTACTCCCCATTGTTGGATCTACAGTGACCAGCTGTGAATAAGTATGCTACACATCTAGCACTGGTTAACATAAGAAAACAATGCAGTTGTCCTGCAGGTGTATGGGAGTTATCCCGTGTTTAGGACATTTGCCTTGGAATGGCACTGTGTGGGTGGATGCGGTTTGGGTATTATCCCCACTCCCTTGATTCATGGATGCATGTGATATGTGTCAAAGGCCTGTCTACTGTCAGCCATGTCATCCCAGAATGACAGCAGATGTTGTGTAAAAGACTGGTGTCAAATATATGTAGAGCAGCATTCCTGCTAACAATGACAACTACTAACACCAGAGCCCATTACAATGTGTTCTACCTGTAATAGTATGGCCACTGTGGCCTTCCGTGTTTAGCATCAGAGTGCATCCCAGTCAGCCCTGTGCTACTAAGAGTATGAGCATGCCCAGAATATCCTTGTGTAGATGGACACATAGTAGTGCATTCCGACCAGCCCTGTGCTACTAAGTGTGTGAGCATGCCTCCTGTGCTACTAAGTGTATGAGCATGCCCAGTATATCCTTGTGTAGATGGACACATAGTGCATTTTGAACAGCCCTATGCTACTAAGTGTGTGAGCATGCCCAGTGACACCTTGTGTCGGTTTTGTGCCTCTGTGTATGGGCATGGCCATTGTGACCCTGTATAGTGGTAGCAGTCATCCATTCCACAGATGGGCATACTCCAGGTCAGGATGGATTCCTTCTTTAAACATACAGGTATGTACATCTTAACTGCCAGCATCCCTGTTGATGTCCGTATTCCCAGAAGGTCATAATGACAGCCTTGAAATGTGTAGTCTGTGTGGCATGACTCGTAAGTATGTAGTATTGTAATAGTAATCTGTAAATAGGCAGGTGTTCCATTCCCACCACTGGCATGTGTGTGTGTGTGTGTGTGTGTGTGTGTGTGTGTGTGTGTGTGTGTGTGTGTGTGTGTGTCCCCATTTGCCAGAGGACTGTAAATTGCTTTTAGACTGCTTCGTATACCCACCTTTGGCAGGGCAGATGATGACACCCACCTACAAATACACCTCTGGGAGTGCTGTGTCTCAGTAATCTCGGTAGCGCATTCTGTAACTACATAATGCTGTAGTGTAATAAAGTAGTTAGGTCGATGTTCTAGTCCCACACTTGCCATGTGTGTGTGTGTGTGTGTGTGTGTGTGTGTGTGTGTGTGTGTGTGTGTGTGTGTGTGTGTGTGTGTCTGTTTGCCTGAGGACTGAGTAATGCTTTTAGACTGCTCACACTCCGTACATTTCTTATACCCACCTTTGGCAAGGCTGATGATGTCACCCATCTACAAATACACCTCTGGGAGTGCTGTGTCCCAGTAATCTCCGTAGCACTTTCTGTAACTGCATAATGCTGTAGTGTAATAAAGTAGTTAGGTTGGTGTTCTAGTCCCACACTTGCCATGTGTGTGTGTGTGTGTCCCTGTTTGCCTGAGGACTGAGTAATGCTTTTAGACTGCTCACACTCCATACATTTCTTATACCCACCTTTGGCAAGGCTGATGATGTCACCCATCTACAAATACACCTCTGGGAGTGCTGTGTCCCAGTAATCTCAGTACTGAGTAATGCTTTTAGACTGCTCACACTCCATACATTTCTTATACCCACCTTTGGCAAGGCTGATGATGTCACCCATCTACAAATACACCTCTGGGAGTGCTGTGTCCCAGTAATCATGGTAGCGTGTTCTGTAACTGCATAATGCTGTAGTGTAGTAAAGTAGTTAGGTAGGTGTTCTAATCCCAGACATGCCTAGTGTGTGTGTGTGTGTGTGTGTGTGTGTGTGTGTGTGTGTGTGTGTGTGTGTGTGTGTGTGTGTGTGTGTGTGTGTATGTGTGTGTGTCTGCCTGCATGAGACAAGTACAGTGCTTTGTAGTATTCACTGTAGCATGCACCCTAAATGCGTATTGCTGCAGTGTGATACGGTAGAGGTTTGTATATAGGACATGGCAAGTGTGTGTTTGTCTGTCAGAGCCTGTGTAGAGGTGGCCATGATTGTCTTACCACTGGACATGTTTGGAACCGGGTTTTGTAGTTTTCCTATATGGTATCCGTCTTATGACACATTGGCCACCTCAGGAGGAGTACAGCTGTCAGTCAGCCATGGGACTCTGTTGGCAAGCCATACCCATACATCTGGCAAAAGGCCTGGTGAGCTAAGTATGCAGCCCTACTAGTACCCAGTATATGTCCTGCACCCATGTGCCATGCGCAAACAAACTTGCCTAGGATATCCCACTATGTTGCTAGTACCATTGCACATTGAGGACAGACAGTAGGCATTGTGTGAATGCAGTGGCCTGCAGAGGACATGGCACCCTGTACAGCGGTACAATAGGCACATATATGTGGACATTGTGCCTTCATTATGTTCCACACTGAATGCCTGCAACATATGTGGTGCCATCAAATGTGATCCACAAAGGCCAGACAATGCTGTACACATATGCCTTGTATGGACCCATGCCACTGACACCACGGAATACCTGTATCATACTATCCAAGCAGGTGCAGGGCCGACCTGCTCACTATAAGCAGGTTTTACCACACCAGGCCAGTATTGGCATATCGGGGTATAACAGGCTGTGTACATAACATGTGTCTGCAAAACCAGGTACACCTGTACATGTCACTGTACAGTATTGTGGGACATGCACTTCCCAGTCAATGTCCATGTGAAGGACTATCAAATACAGATATGGCATGCATTGCAAAACTATGGCCCTACACATTGGTAACCAGGATGTCAGGCCAGATAATGCAGTACCCATCTGTGTGGGACATTGCAGATACTACATCCCTGCACTGCACACCAATGTCGGGTGACTTGATGGCAAGGATTACCCCTCACCCAGACTTGTACAGCCATCTTGCACAGCCAAACACTACACACCCATGGAGCAATGCATATCTGTATGTCAGTACTGGCACCCTGTGTCTGTTGTGATGCTCCCAACCGCAGTCACTCACAGTAGAAACCTCATTGGCATACCAACAGTTGTCAAGCACTTTCACATGACCTAGCCCATAGAACCTCCAGTTATTCCCTGTGGTGCATGTGGTCCTGTGCATTACTGCAGTGTGGCAAACTTAGTAGTTATGTTGTATATTTACAGCCCTGGCAAAGGTGTCAATGCGTGTCCATTAGAGAGTGTGGTTGTGGTGACAATGGCATCCGTTCACATGGACAAACATGTGTGCCACACCTAATGTATGTCTACTATATCTGTTGCAGATGTCACTCATTCACCTACATACATATGTTGTTACAGCACAGCAAAATGTCGCCTTTTTGGCACATGTAGTAACATCATGCACATGTAATAGTAATGAGTAGTCAGGGATTTGACCCCTGTACTGTTCGGCGTGTGGCAGCTGATGCTTATAGTTAAGTCTCCAAGCCCTTCCCTGGTGTACATTGCCTGTCCCACCCACACACTCTCAGGTGGCTGTGAAGGTGTATACCTGCACAGCAGCAGCATGTATATTGTAAGTGATGGAAATGGTCAGGTGATGGCCTCTGCATCTATTGCAGTCCTCCTCTAGCTGATTGCATGTGGTATGGCTGTGATGGTGTTCCCATAGCCATTCACATGATAAACACAGTACACTATCTAGGGAAACATGTTGTTATCTGGCCATGACAGTCACTGTGAGTGGTACCTGGATGTGGTGTTCTGACACGGCATCACAGATGATATCTAGATGTACTTCAATCATTTTCCACAGTGAGAAATAGCCTAAAGACAGGAGGGTGATGTGCCACACATGACTACAGCATGTAAGTGTAGCTATGCTGCAGAGACTATTGCCTGCTTAACATGTGTGTGGTAATGGCTATTCTGCATGTTATAATACAGACATGACAGTACTCAGACCCCCATCTGTAGGGCCATCTGTGAACTGGTCAGTGTGTGCAACCATTTGTTTCCTGTGTTACACACTGAACACACATCTGTGCACAGCAGAAGCATGGTGGGAGGATTGCAGACAGTACATGATGATAGGGATGTGTTACTGCCATCGCATCCCTGACTGGACATGTGCTACATGAGACAGTGGTATGACAGACACTGTGTGGGATTCCCAGTGACAAGCCAATGATGGGCAACTGTTCATAGCTGTGGTCACACGTCTACTACACATTGTACAGTTGGCATGCAGTATATATGCATGTGTTGTGCTCTCTCTGCAAATGTATACCATCTGTTGTGTTGGGTTGCTGGTGATATCTATGCATACTGTCGCAGGTAATCCTCTATGCTGTTGTCTATCACTAAGCCATATGTGGGTTTAAAATGCAACACCATAGGCCGAATGGGTTGAAGTGGGCAGATCCTCCTGTCCCACTTTAGCTGACCATGGCACCGGGCACTAGCACATCTGGGGCCCAGCCATTAACATCAACCTCTGTTGGCTCTGCACCACCTTCTGGTGGTACCACCACTGAGGATGGAGCATGTCCCCCTTGGGAGCGGGACCAGACAGGTACATATCTGCTGTTGTGCGGTCCCAGACATGTTGCGTAGGTGGCTCCCTAAGGGGTTACGAAGCCAGATACGCCAGTTCAAGGGTGGAGTGTCACATTTACAGGGTGATGCTGCCCCTCCTGGACAGCCCCCAGCACTGCCTCCTTTGCAGCTGTGTAGGTGCAATGGCAGTTGCCCATGGCTGGAGACCTCCGTCCCACTGTTCCCATGGGCTTTTGAATGCCGAAGACCCATCCCCGTCCAGGGTGTATCCCCCCCACATGTGTCATATACCAACCCTGTATGCTGTAATTTCTGTGATGCTACCTATCCTCCACGGCCATACCTACACTCCTTCCCCAACATCTGACCCTCACCTATGGACACATAAGGCCATTTGGCTCCTAGGACAACATCTGCCCTATACATAGCTGTCCATTTCACACATGTGCCCACTGGACACATGAAACCCTTGTAATATGCATCACAACATACTCCTGTTATCCTCACCCCTGTCCCTCAGGTGCACGATCCTGGTATGCATGTCACTCCTCCATGGTCCAGGTACACGTGATATGGATGACCCCATTGTACACACAACACTACCAGTCCTTCTATGGTTACCCCATTTACCTTTATCACGATGATGATGTTGCACAAAGCACCTTGCAAGAGTACTGTTCCCACATAATGATTGGACTGGTACTGTTGTGTTAATGTACATTACATGCACAGAGTGATGTATACGGCCAATGTACAACTATTTGCGTGTATGACTGACACATGTCTGTCTGAGGGAGTCTTGTGATCACATAGAGCAACATCACTACATAATACAGGCGTCACTGGTGTTTCCTGTTTCATTCGTTTGTGATGCTTTGCTGCCACATGGTATGTTCCTGATACATCTCTATATATGTATGTACCTATATGCTGGACATGAACACTTACATATACATCGACATGATGGGATACATTTCTATACTGTTGAATGACTGCGCTGTATGATATGTTTGTGGTACTCTCTATTGTCTGTATATTTGCCATGGCATTTTGGTAATACACATTAGCTGTGTGCGCAGGGTCCTGGTTCCGACCCTTGCAAAGGACGTTTATTTGGTTGCAGGGCAGAACAAGTCCATTGGATACGGAGGGAGTAAGGCACATTAAAGGAGTTGGGAGTGGGTGTCCGTGGGTTTGCACGGTGTTAAGCACTGCTGTCCTCTGGTTACAGCCTCTTATGCTCGGTTAGCCTCTACATTGCTTTACCAGTGCAATACTCGCAGACTGGTAGCCAAAGACGCTTACACCTGCTCACTCCTGCACTTGCAAATGCACCAGCATTGGTGCTTGCATCTGTTACTCACACCCCTGGGTGGGAGCGAGGACCACAATATACCTTGTGATGCCTATTACATTGGACTACATGATTACAGTATCAGGATTGGCTGCCCATTAGGTGACGGCATCGCATTCGACTGTATGGAATCAGCGGCCTGTCCAGTGAATCAATCATATTTGTGTGTACCTCATACATCCCACCTTGTGATGCCTATTACATCGGACTACATGAATACAGTATCGGGAATGGCTGCCTATTAGGCAACTGCATGGCGTTCGACTGTACGGAATTAGTGTCCTGTCCGGTGAATCAATCATATTTGTGTGTTCCTCATAAATCTGCTCCCACCTTATGAGGCCTATCACATCAGACTTTGTGACTGCAGTCATAGCCGGCATTAGGCATAGGCCAACTAAGCGGCCCCCTAGGGTGCCGCTTTAGTGGGGGCACTTTACCAGTATTTATTTGGTGTAGGTAGACCAGGATGGGGGCACTGGGTGGTGTGGTGGGGGGGTGCCGTTGTGCCCTTTGCTTAGGGCACCAGTTGACCTAAGGAATGGCTGCCCATTAGGTGATGGCATGCCATTCGACTGTATGGAATCAGCGGCCTGTCCAGTGAATTAATCATATTAATTGTGTGTTCCTCATACAATCAGCTCCCACCTTGTGATGCCTATTACATTGGACTACATGACTACAGTATCGGGAATCGCTGCCCATTAGGCGATGGCATGGCATTCAACTGTACGGAATCAGCAGCCTGTACAGTGAATTAATCATATTTGTGTGTTCCACATACAATCTGCTCCCATCTGGCTGATACATGGGAACCAAGACTCTTCAATACAGACAAGTAGTTGGGTTGTGGGAGCCACATCCATCGGCCGAGTCATGCTACCGCATACCTATTATAGGTTTGCCACCTTTTCAATTGGCCAAGGTGGGAATTTAGGGTTACCACCTGTCCCACTTTGCGAGGGACACTGCGAAAATAATCAAGACATAGCAAATGTCCTGATTACAGGACATTTTTATATTCTACGTTTCATTAATAGTTGCATAAAACAAGTTATTTTATATATGAAACTTCTATATGTTATGTGAAGTAGCATAAGCAATTCAAATGTAACTAAATTAAACCTTTATTTGTGCAAATAAGTATAATCCTGTACTATGCATGGCTGTAGGTATGTTTTGCCCTGGAAAGTCTGACATTGCTACAGAACATGTCCCACTTTGGCCATTTGGAATGGTGGCAACCCTATAGGACCTGAATGTAGAGACGTCAGACTTTGCAGGTCAACACATACCCACAGACAGTAGAAAGGGGAGTACTTCACTGTTTT
>NC_056731.1:595390956-595425956 GCF_019279795.1 Protopterus annectens | reverse complement strand
TGTGCATCTTGATCCATAGAAGGGGCTCCATAACTAGCTATGACTTGAATGAGGGTCTTACCCACGGTAATCTGAACATGGAGTAACTTCATGGAGTTGTCCAATCTAAATAGTCGGAAGGTGAATTTATCCCTAATGTATATATATATATATATATATATATATATATATATATATATATATATATATATATATATATATATACGGTTTACTATCAAAATGCCGCCATGCAATTGCACGGCTATGAAGTATTCGAACAACATATGTTCGAATACTTCATAGTTCAGCAGGTTATGTGAGCAAATGTTATCATTGCGAATAGACTGTGCATTCGCAATTATAACGTTCGCTCATGTAAGGAGATCGCGGTACAGTGCGGTTAGGGAAATACATCCCTTTCCTCACTGTAGTGCGATCTTGGAGTTGGAATATTAAGTTGGGTGGGGTGGGGGGCACAGCCCCCCACAGGGGGGTGCAGGGGGGCTTGCCCCCCTGCATAACTGTGAGTGTAGGCTAGTTAGGTAGGGAGTTACGGGACGGGTGGAAGTGCTGTTGTTTTCGACATTAGGGCCAAACAAAAATGTGTACGTTCGGCAAAACAATTCGCAAATACGTACACATTTTATTTTAAATTTCGACATTATGATAGTAAACCTATATATACATATATACACATACAAATATATGCGTGTGTACACATGCACACACGTGAACTTTTATATAAATGCTCCTTGTATTTAGATAGCAGATGCAGTATTTGGGTCTGCTTCTCTACATATCTGCTATCATACACACTGAAATGTCATTTATTTGTTTTAACCACTTTGTTTTATGCCAACATTTATTCATCTGGTTACTAATAAAAAGGTGAGGGAAGGTCATCAGAGTGTATATAGCCTTGAACCATCTTCCTGAATATCTCCAAATAGATATCTGCAGAATAATGCAAAATGATTCAAAAAATGCTGACAATCTATCTTAGCACACTGTTACTGAGTAGCAGTTTACTACACAACAAGCTAATCCATATAGCCTGCATGACGACACTGCATAATAACACCATGTAAACTACCACAGCCAACACCCGAAGTGAATTCTAGCATGATTTTTTTTAATTCAGAAAATGTACACCCTTACAGCATCTATGGTCCTCTAACAACTTTCTAAGTGAATTTCATTAATACTTACAAATTTATTTGGTTTTACCCAGAATTCTTAAACCAAGAAATTGAAAGGAATGCTGCAACCTCTACCTAATGACAAGGACCTTCTGGCCATCATCATAGAGTATTTATTATTATTATTATTATTATTATTATTATTATTATTATTATTATTATTATTATTATTATTATTAGTATTATTATTATTATTATCATCATCATTGGTGTGTTATTAATATTATTTTGGAGTATTATTAGTTTGTTATTAAACAGATTGGAGTGTTATTAATATTATTTTTAACTTTATTTTATTTATTTATTTTATTTTTATTTTTATTATTATTAACATCTCCACATGCCTCCAGATTTCTATGTAATTCTGGAGTACTCAAAATTATCTTTTACCTCTTTCTACCGGACTAAGCTTTCTTGTTTGTATTGCCAATTCTTGCCACCCAACTGATGTAGATATCAAGAGGCAAGACAGTGCATTTGCACATCTATCAACTTAGAAATATATGTGAGCTAACAAAGTGACTGTAAGGAAGTTTTGCAACTCAAGGGTCTTTACAGTGCCCCAAAATTACTAAGGTGTTACTAAGGCTTTAAAGCATTCCTCCCAAGAACTATAAGTGGGATGCCATAAAACTTCCCCCTCTTTCCATTTGTAAGTGCATAGTGTTATCTGATCTGTTTTGTCTCCACCAAACCTACCCCTATAAAACCTAATTACACTGCAGGAAGTGGGGGATGAGAAAAACCTTCTGCTTGCAGCAAATACATGCTAGTTTTTTTTCTCTTGCAATCTTTACAGCCATGGGTTAAGATCTTAGCTTGAATTAGCTAAAATGAAACTTTTGCAAATTTAGAAATAATCCTGCTTTCTCAAACAGAAACATGCTTTAAATATGTTTTCTGTTCCACCAAGCCACTTTGCAGTGATAACTAAAAACCCAACTAAATATTACCAACAAATCAAAGCTTTGACCTCGTATGAAATATTTTAGCCTTTCCTGAAGAAATTCTGTGCACTGACCCATTACCTCCCCCCACTTGTCTGCCCTTCTTCTTTTTCTTCTTCCTTAAAGAAAGTAACACCACTAAAATTGACATGGTTACAATATTCTGCTACTTAGCCACAGAATCCCAGCCAACCAACTGTTCTTTACTCCACCAAGGTTTAGTAATTTGTTAGCTAGCAGGTAAAATAAACAACAAATAAATTCACAGGGTTATCAAACGTAAGCCTAGGCTTTGTGGTCCTGAACAAAAGAGTTTCCACTTTTTGCCAAACCTTTCTATCCACAGTTACCCATTGTATTCATTTACAACCTGCAAATGGCTATAAATTCCATAAGACTTAGATTAACTTTAATGACCCACGCAGCTGAATTATGTAGTAGTATTATTTTTATTATTAATTTCATTTTATTTGCTAAGAAATTAACCAGACATGATTTACTTGCATTAAGTACAACAAGTTAGTGAACCATACATGATTTATGTTGTATTAAGCATATGAGCAGGCCCCAACTCATTAGCCTTGCCATGTGATTCTTCACTGACCCTAACCATCTAATTAATTGCAGGCCACAACTATTGTTTGCCAGATTGCTAAGAAAAACTATTTTAGCTTTTGCTAAAACCTTTTGCATCTCATTCCTAAACCCCAGGCCACACTTAGGCATGTGTGCCTTTGTTTCATGCCTTAAGTGAGCCTTAATCCCATAGTAAACCTTACTTGAAGTATTAATTTAAACCTATTCTGTCATTTAAATTTAGTCTGATACCTTCAAGTACATATTTTACCCTCTAGCCTGTTTGAAACCTAATCTCCAGGCATTTATTATTTATTATTATTATTTTACATTTGTTAACCGGGATGGTCCGACTGGATACATGTCCTTTTTCATCAGAGGCCCAGGGAGAAAAGCTCCAACAGAGTTACATTGATAATTAGGTACAGTAAATGAGTTGAAAGAACTTAACAAAAACATAGGCTATTTACATACAAGTACAAGACTGCCATTACTATTTCTGAGATTACTACAAATGTAACATTAATAACATATTAGCAAGGATGGTAGGCAGTATAATGACATAGAGTTAGACAGGATACATATTTCTTTATCACAGTATACAAAGTACTTATCATCTTAGCTAGTTGTTTATGTTTTAGTTAATGGCACAGAGCTAGTATGGGTTTGAGCAAGGACATAGCCAGTGTGACTTGAAGTGGAGTTTTAGACTATTTTGAATTGACTTAGAGAAGTTGCAAGCGTGATGGTATTTGGGAGAGAGCTCCATATTTTCCGAGTGGTGTTGGCAAATAGCGTCACCACCTAGGTTGAGAGATTTAGTTGTTTGGACAAGGAGTCTGTTTGCTGAGCGAAGGCAGCTTAGATTGGAGTAGGGAGTCATTAAGTTTTTAGTGCTGGGGTATTCTCAGGTTGTTTAAGGATTTTGAAGGCCTCTATGAGTTAGGACTGGTGAAGAAGGTGTGGGAATTCTATCCATCCAAGCTTTTTCAGGTTAGTACAGTGGTGTGTTCTGTAAGGTAGGCCTGTAACGAACCTGGCAATGTGATTATAGCAGGATGAGAGCTTGGCCAGATCAGATTTGTTAAGGTGAGTGAGGACAGGAGAGGCATATAGTAGGGTAGAGAGAAGGTGTGAACGGGCTGTGGCTACCCTGGCATTCGGGGTAAGGAAGGCTTTAATTCTATATAGGGTCCCAAGTTTCTTGTTGACTGACTTAATGGCTTGGTTGATATGTATATCAAATCTGAGTTTATTGTCAATGTTTGCTCCTAATAGCTTTGTATAGGTGTCTGGGGAGATGATGGTCCCATTACTGGATTTTATAGTGAAGTTTTCAGTCGGAGATCTATTGGTTGGGTAGAAGAGAAGTAACTTGGTTTTGTTTAGATTTAAGATCAGGAGATGGTTGGCAAGCCAGTTTTCGACTTTGGTGAAGCTATGTTGGGTGGTAGTTAGTAGATTTGCAAGAGAGGCATTGGAACATATTATAGTCGAGTCATCTGCATATTGAATGCAGGTGGCTTCAGGGATGACTGTTTGGATGTTGTTTATGAAGACTGAAAAGAGGAGAGGTCCTAATATGGAACCTTGAGGAACTCCTATGGTATTTGGTAGTAGGCAGGAGAGCTTGTTTTGCCACATTACTGCTTGTTGTCTCCCAGTGAGGTAAGCTTGAAACCAGTCAAGGGCTGGAGTATCTAGATACAGGGTTTTTAAAGTATATAGAAGTAACTGATGGTTTACCATATCGAAGGCTTCGATAGGTCCAGGAAGAGAGCGGAGGATATTTTTTATTATTCGGTTAAGATTAATGTTTTCAGTAAAAGAGAGGAGGGCAGTGGTTGTACTATGATGGGGTCTGAATCCATGTTGAGAGTCTGTGAGTAGTTTATTTTGGGTTAGATGGAGCATTAGTTGGTTGTGCATGCACTTTTCCATAATTTTGGCAAGTGGTGATAGTATGGCTATAGGTCTATAGTTGGATAGTTCTGTGGATGAACCTCCTTTGTGGAGTGGAATAACATAGGATATTTTCCAAATTGAGGGGACTGAGGCCTCGGTTATGGTTCTGTTAATTAGGATTGAGATAGGGTAGGCTACGACATCTGCAGCAATTTGCAGGTATTCAGCTGGCAGAAGATCGGCTGAAAGGGTGGTTGGCTTCAGTTTTTTCAAAAGGGATCTGATAAAGGATGTGGACACTGGCTGGAAGTTAAAAGAGAGTGGTGAGTCGGGTATAGTGTTTATAGAAGTGTGGGGAGGAGAAAGTTGGTTAGCTAATGACTGGATGGTTTCTGTGAAGAAAGTATTGAATGAATTGGCTATATCTTCTTGGCTCTGGTCAGATAATGTTCCTGGGGTCGGAGTAGTGGATTTGCCTGGTTGGAGAAGTTTATTTATGCCTGCCCAGTACTTTAGAGGGTTATTCTGATGTTTATGTTGCAGATTGTAGAAGTAATTTTTCTTATCTAGTATGATGGCTTTGTTAGTCACATTTCTAAGTTGTTGGAATTTGATATGATCTAGGGTAGTTTGGTAGTGCCATTTATCCCACGCTTTGTCTCTAGTTGTTATTTTGGTTTTGGTGTCTGTTGTTAGCCAGGGTGCTAGTTGAGTTTTAATTCTTATTGAGCGTTTAGGGGCATGCGAGTCAAGTATAGTAAGGAATGAATTGTTAAATGATGACACTGCCTCATCAAGGGAAGGAACTTTAGTTTTGTCCAGTTACATGATTTGAGTTCAAGTTGAAATTTAGTTGGGTCAAAGTTTTCTTGGATCTGATAGACCTATAAATAGGTAAGCTTGTACAATTAATTTTGTCTTTCATGATGTATGTGAGCAGGTGATCACTAAGATCATTAGGGAGAGTTCAGACATATAGTTCTGGGGATGACTGTTGGTGAGTATCCAGTCTAGTATACTCTCTTTTTGGTTATTGTTACCTGTACGTGTGGTAGATGATATTATCTGAGAGAATCCATGTAGGTTAACAGGGATGGGGTTGGACTGTGCTGTGCATTGGTTCCAGTCAATATTAACATCGCCCAGGACAATGGTTTCTTGAGGGTAGTTGTTGGCTATCCAATGTAGAATGACCTCTAGTGTTTCTACATTGTTCCCAGGGGAATATAGGTGACAATTAGGTTAATGCCCTTATGATTATTTAGTAGAATTTTTAGAGCTAGTATTTCAGCGTTAGAGACCTGGGGTGGTTGTATAGGGTTAGTTATGATGTTAAGTGTGCTATTATATAAGACAGCTATTCCACCTCCTCTTTTCTTTACTCTATCTGCCCTAAGTATATTGTAACCAGGAGGCAGGATCTCATTGTCTTTGGTTGATGGCCGGAGCCATGTTTCAGATAGACACATTATGTTGGGGAGGTATGTGGCTAGTACAGCATGCAGGCTATGTATCTTATTGTTTAGCTCTAAATGTTTAAGTGGCATATTAGAGAGGTTGACCAGTCGGGTGAACCCAGTCCCAGTTTTTGGTCCTATGAGTGGGGTAAATAGTCTGATAGTGTAAGTAAGCAGATTGGAGTACAGGCTTGAAATTCAACATAAACATATACAGTTGTAAAATGTCTAATACAATTCAACATAAATAGGCATTTGCAGTTGTAAAACACTTACTGGAGAGACACTGAGCCTTCATGGGGCCTGTAGCAGAGTGGATTGTAGTTTTACAAATGGTGCCTGCCACAGGTAATATTTATTAACTCTGGGATTGTCTTAAGGTAATAAACATGGAAGGGGAGGTGAGAACAAGGGTGTGAGCAGGCAGTTCTTTGTACTGCTGCTAATGAGCCAAAGCAAGACAAGTATGTGTTAAGAACAATCACAATTGACCAAGGACTGCTCTGAAACTGTAAGTCTTGTCTTAATTTCTCAGGTGGAAAACCAGGATAACCTTGTATCAGTAGGCTACTGTGGTATAGTTTAAATAAACAAACACACAGTATTGATCAGTTCTTGATACTATTTGCTAACAGAAGGGAATAAGAGAAAGTGGAAGATGTGTGTGTGTGTGGTGGGGGGGGGGGCTGCTTACAGCCAAAGCACAGTGCTCTCCAGGGGAAAATGAAGATTGGCTCAAACAGTTAGACACATACTCAAAGTTAACTGTAGCTGTTTGCAGACAGTTCAAAAATATAACTGATTTGAATTACAAGATTACACAAACTAAAGCCATTACATCAAATTGTAACTTAAACAATCTGCCTACATGCTCATAAACCAAAATGTCTTTAACATCAGCAATAACATAACTAGCCGTTTCTCTGGTACAAAATCGTTGTCCCATGTAAATAAAATAGTTTAAGGCAAACTGCCCTTGAGTGCCCTCAATTATTTCTGATCCTCTCCAAAGACTCTGCCTTGTGGCAACTTTCCAGCCTCAGCTTCCAGGCCCTGCCATGTGGCTACCTATAGGCCTCAGCTCACAGGTCAGATCTCAAGTGGCTACCTGCAAGCCTCATCTCACAGACCCTGCCATGTGGCTACCTGCAGGCCTCAGTTTTCAATCCTTGCCATGTGGCTAACTGTAGGCCTCAGTTCTCAGGCCTTGCCATGTGGATAATTGCATGCCTCAGTTCCTAGGCCCTGCCCTGTGGCTAACTGCAGGCCTCAGCTCACTGGTCCTGCCACGCGACTAACTGTAGGCCTCAGCTGCTTGCAACTAAGCATCAACCATATCACCCCTGTGTGTATAATTTTTTTTAAAGCTTGTACACTTCCTGTGTCTCATGTATAACCCCAGGCCTTCCAAGGGGCATGTGCCCTAGTTATTTCTCTTTTTTAACTATGCTTTAATTCAGTCAGTGCAAATCCTTTGTTAACTACTTACATAACCCTTCTGGTGTTCTAATTTTTACTTGATACCTTACAAGTACAACCTTAATTCCTACCCTTGCTTGTAACATCGAAATACAGGCCCGCAAATCAAAATCTAATTATAACACACCAAATCAGTTCAACATTACCCTCACTTATCTGATGAAAAACTGCTTGCATGCCTTTAAGCATAATACCCTATGCTTCCTACACTATTAACTAAACATAGTACAGATTATACAGATAAATGCCACTAAAGCCTGTGATTAAATCAAAAACAAAAGGCCCCTACCTTGTTCTTAGATCACCCACGTAATTCAAACACAAAGCAGTAATCCACAGATAAGCTGATCAGACAAGCTTCCAAGGTAGAGATTGAAATGACTGATTTGCTTTGTTACCAGCCTTTTCAATCCTTCTCCTGAACAGCCCAGCCCACCTCAGCCCTCCTACCCATCCTGACCCTATCTGTTCTCCACCTCCCCCCTTCACCAACTGAAACCTGAGTCAGAGCTAACCTGCCTCAGACAAATGATGGCTTGCTGCTATTTAGCTTGCCTGCCATTGTTTTATCACCTTTCTGTGGTCCCAGTGACCAATAATGAGTCAGTCTGAGGTGTTGTTAAAAAACAGCACAAGAAGTCAAGGGATTGCTGCTGATAGATATTCATCACATTTTTTTATGAATAAAAAGGTTTCAGATCTAGCACATGAAGGCAAGTGTGTGTGTATTAAGTGGAAAGGGAGATGCGTGTCTAATGCCTAGAGAGCAATGTTAAAATAATGGGTCCCTTGGCAGGACCTCTGAGGAACATATTTGTTCCTTGGTCACAGGGTGACAACAATTACTGATTGTGGATCATTCTTCTGTATATTGGACAAGATATCATTATTTTGCATTTGTAGGGAATGATTTGGGAATTATCCCAAAGCATAAAGTGCTAACGTGGATGGGAAGAAATTTATTGTTGAAACAAAGGTTTCCTGATGTAGTAGTAGGTTGGACTGCTGTCATTCTGGGGTTGTATTGGAGAGAGGCGGTTAAGGTAGCAGTTATTCAGTTAGCAAGGTATTTTTAAATCACAGGGTGGCTAAGGCTATGGCTTCAGTAGGCATTTTCTTGCTAGATCACTGGGATTTTTGTGACAGGAACACAATCTGGTATTGTGATGATGGGGTGCACTTGAGTGTTATGGGACTTGATCATTTTAATGTTCATTTGTTGCTGCTGGTTAAGAAAGTTGCTACTAGACACAGTGGTAGCAGCTCTCAGGCTTTGGATTGGGGCAGGCAAGGAAATGAGGAACAGGTTGCCATGGATGCAACCTGATGGACATTTGGGGGAATTCCTCTTCTGTGAGGGAGGCTGTCTCCTCCCTCCATTTCTTTTCTCGGGTCTGAATGAAGAATTTGTAGTGAGCAGAGCAATAACACTGCTAAGACGTGGGGGTCTATATTAGATAAACGAACACTTAAATGTTCAAATTTCTAAAGGTTGACCTTTAGAGATCGAACAGTTGTGTTCAAATATCTTTAAAAATTAAAAAAAATAAATAAAACTAAAACAAAAAAACTAAAGGGTGTAAGCAGTGGGGCAAGCCCACCTGCACCCCCCCCACACCCCCCACTACTTAAATATACCAACTCCAAGATCGGGCTACAGTGTAGAGAATGGGAAATTTCCCATTTCCGCTCTGCCGTGCACTGAAGTGCAATCTCGGAGTTGGTATTTTTAAGTTGGGGGGATGTAAGGGTGCAGGGGGGCTTGCCCTCCTGCTAAAACCCTTTCAGTTTACCTTTTTTTTTTCTTTCTTTTATAACATTTTCAACACTTAAATGTTCGATCTCTAAAGGTCGAACTTTAGAGATTCGAACATTTAAGCATTTGTCAATGTAATATAGACCCTAGGATGTGTTACTGACTCGAGTGAATGGTTAGAGCTCAGGCTGCTAACTTTTGGTGGGTTTCATGTTGTAGATGAGCAGTTTGTACATGTCTGCTGTGCCTAATTTGTTTTTTCTGGTGTTTGTCCACTAATGTGAAATTCCATTATATTGTTTTATAAGTTGCATGTTTTGTTCAATAAAGGTTGATCACATTGCAATTTGGTGTGTTTTTTGTGCCTGGACTGAGGAAGGACAGGATTCATGGACAGCAGCTACTACTAACACACTCTACGCATTAAGTTCCCAACTCAACCTCTTAGCACAAAAAAAAATCTGGACAAAGCCTAAAGTAATGGAGGGTCAAAGGCCCAAAACCAGGGACAGAGTTTAAATATTGTTGTTAAACTTACAAAGTTGCTAGAATAACAGGTTTTCTGTTGGCAGACATTTTCTAAATAATATGAAGTCTGAAACTCAAATGTGTGTGGTTATGTAGGGAATCCATTCCTCAGTGAAATGCCAGAAAAATCACAAATTGTATGAGGAATGGACCAGAAATATGAGGCAAAAATCTGAGTATTCTGTGAAAATCAGGACAGTTGAAAGGTACCCCACTATAACTACTGCACTTTCCTTTCTGTTTTCTGAATTTTTTTTACCTAATGTGCTACTTATTTACAATGTTTGTATAATTAATATGCCAAAGACTACTTGTTTTGATATTCATTATCAAATAAGTGTTCTTTCTTAAGTATTTTAAGTATATTTTGGTGCACTGCATAGAAATGATTACTGTTGTCAATCAATGAAAATATCTAGGGTCAAAATATTGTCATTTACAGTCATGCACTATTGCTTTGCTACGTGAATACCTCTTACTAATGAAAGTAAAATAAAGTAACATTTCATTCACAGCACTAACAGGCTATGGGAGACATACTCTCAAACTGTTAGAGTAAGAAATGTAGACAAAGCCATAAATAAAAGTGGGACAAAGGTCCAAAAATAGGGACAATTTTAAATACTGTTCTTACAAACTTAGAAAGTTGATAGAATAACTAGTTTTACATTAGCATGAATTTTCTGAAGGATAAGAAGTCTGAAACTTAAATGTTTGTCATTATTTTCTAACTGCAATCTTTGCTGAGTTACCCCTAATTTACCAGAAAACCAAAATTTTATAAAAAAAAATGACCAAAAATATGAAGGCAAAATCTGAAAATTCTGCAAAAATCTATACAGTTGAGAGGTATGATGGAAGACAAAAGTTGAAACAAACTCTGTAGGATATAAAGTCCCAATTAACACAGTGAACTGTTACCAGTAACTAGTATAGTGAGGATATACAAACAGCTCATGCTTCTCCTTCCACGGAGGGTGAAAAATACCCCTATTAAAGATGAAGCCAAAGCCTTTGATGGAGTCACATTTTAGGAGGTCACCTTATCAGAAAGAAGAAAAAAAGGTCTTCGTACCTATAATATTCCTCATCTCTTTACCCACATTAGATGTTGCATAGTCTTGTCCTGTGCACAAATATAATAATTTAAAAATCAACTGACAATCTTGGGGCATGGTTTCACTTCAAAAACATAAAAATCTGCCTTCTGTCACTTCACTTTAAATATCTACCTTCTTCTTTACATAAAGCTATCCCAGAAATCTCAGCATTAGGGCAAGCTCCTGAAACCTTGGATAAAGATGTTCCTATGTCCACAAGTGGGAGATCTGAGCAGTAGCACAGGCTCCTGGCAGAGAAAAAGACATTGGCAGAATGCAGAAGATTGAATTGCAGTATATAATGTCATCAGGCATTCAGAGTGCATGTGTGTGATTTAGAGAGGAGGAGTTGTATTTGTGTGTTTAAGAGAGAGAGAGAGAGTGTAATGCCCCAGTTAGGGGCACTGTCCAGTTAAGTGACTTTGCTCAGAGTCAATCCCTGAGCCTTAATTATTAAGAGGCAAGAGACTTAAAGTTCCACACCAGCTGCCAGGTCTCTTTTATTTTTATTCTCTGTAAATCACTGAGAATTACAGTCTGCCAATGCCAGTCATAGAGTTTCATAGTTTTGTGATTCAGTCAGTATCTGTTGCTTTTGGTGCAGAAGGCCACGAGTTCTATTCCTATATCAGGGAGATTGATTGCTGACTCTACAATGCTGCATAAGGGGGTGCTGCATTCTTGAGGGTGTCATCTTTGAAATGACATGCCTAGTAACTATGAACCTGTTGTCGTTTGAAAAGCCATTCCAATCTATTGCATAACTGACCTTGCTAGGAAAATGTTATGGAAATATCACTAGCACACCAATTTTTGTTTATGTAACGCAGACAATTTATTCAAGGGCAGCACGCATTGCATTTATAGATGAATCACTGAAATGCAAAGTTGTTTGCTAATGACCTATGCGTTAGCAGTAGTTCTCTTCAATGTGGAATTATTCAGATGACTTTTACTTCTGCACAGATTGTGCATATTGACTGATATTGGTGGATTATAATGACAGCAGTTTGAATAGCCTTTTATGATTAAAATGTTCTGAAATGGGTAGTTTTGTCATTATTGGTGCATATATTTTGTTTTACTACTTACTGGAAAAAATGTTCAAAATTACAAATTTAAAATACTGTCTAAAAAATGTTGCTGTATTAAACAAGAAATATAATTTAATACAATCAGGAAGGTGGATCAAAGTACACATGCATTTATGCATGGTCCTAAATGTGTGTGCGGGGCGGGTACACTTCATCCTCCACTTGACCAGATGCATTTTTAATGAATGTGGCTTTCAATGTAGTTTCAATGAAGATGAGTTTCAAAGGCAGAAGAGTATACTGTTGCTCGTGCCAAGTCTGTTTTCAATGAGAAACTGCTTTGCTTAGCAAATGGCTATCAGTGCTTGTCCTATAAAATTTGAACTAAACGTTTTAAATTAAATCTGTAATCATTTAAAAGTAAAGAAAAAAATAGTATGAACACTGAAGTTTAAACAGTGTTTATGGTAACTAGAAGAGGAGAGACAGCCAAGTAATGGGACAGTGAAATAGTTGTGAGGAGAGGGGGTGCCGATCCATAACTCTGCCTAGGGCTCCATTTGACTGTGATCCAGCTCTGGAAAATTAAAGTTATGTACTCACCATAACTGTGCATCTGTGTTATCCATTTACATTCTTCCTCAAAGTATGGGTTACAGATCTAACCTTGGAGCTGACTTGGCTGCATACACTAGACTTTCATATCTACCTCTCGAGTTCCTCCCTCTACCCAGAATGCCCACAGTCAGCCTACAATACCTCAGATTGACCTTGCTACCATATAGATCCTAAGACAGAGTAGGGAGAAGGAAACAAAAAAAATAGTAAAGCTGGAGCTGAAACCCGAAAAAAAAGGTTCTACAATATCAGTAAGATCAATCCAGAAGATAAAAGGAAGGGGAAAGGAGGGTGGGGAGTTGAGGAAGAATAAAAATGGATCTCACAAATGCATAGTTATGGTGAGTACATAACTTTAATATCTGATGTTTTCCTTTTCATTCTTCCTCAATGTATGGGACAGAGTCCCCAACTCTGTAAATCTTGGGTGGCCCTGATTGAAGGATATTCCAGAGAACTGACAAATCAAAAGCAGCTCTGTTTCTGGAGGTTAAGTCTAGTTTGTAATGAGCAATAAAAGTATGAGAATTAGACCAGGTCACTGCTGCACAAATGTCATTAGTGAAAGTTCTAAACCAGAAGGCAGAAGTGGCCATGGGTCTATTTCAATGCACCCTAGGAGGCTTTGATAGGGAGAAGCCTTGCTGAGTATATACAAAAGAAATGCAATCAGTAATCCATTTGGCCAGTGTAACAATTTTAGAAACTGGTGACCCCAGTCTGTTCAGTGAGAAACAAACAACTGGCCTGTTTCTAAAACCATAGTTGTCTATGTACATCTAAAGTAGCATGTATTCTTCCTTATCTGAAAAATTAGGGAAGAAGGTTAGGAAATGAATTGTTTGATTGATATTTGATTCAGAGGCTACTTTTGGATAGAAAGATGGATTGGTTTGTAAAGTAATTCTGTCTTTGTGAAAAACATGGTAAGGGTATTTGGAAAATAGAGCCTGAAGTTTGGTAACTCACCTCACAGATGTAATAGCCACTAGGAGTGCTTTCCAAGACAAAACTTTTAAATCAATTTTGGCTGAAGGTTCAAAGGGTTTTGTGCCAACCCCTGAAGTATCGTGGTCAAATCCTAAGTAGCTGATGGATCTCTCACTGGAAGCCTGACTAAGAAGGTGCCTTTTAGAAAAGCCTTGCACAATTTGGAAGAAGCTAGAAAGGAAGGTTTTACTCCTGAATGAGACTTTGAGGAGGAGTAAAAGGGTAAATTTCCTTCTGAAGAGTTCAAATTGAAAATCATTTCCATTTACTGTTGTAGATCTCCTTGTAGAAGCCTTCAGGGAAGATAAATGTATGTGTCAAACCAGGAAGGAAAGCCTGGGCTGACTAGCTCTTAATGGAATTAGAGAAACTATGCTAGTTAGTTTGAGGCATGGAATATTGGGATGCTAGAGAAGGTCTGGACTGGGGTCCAGTATCCATGGTGGATATCAAAGATGAGACCAAAAGAAGAGGGGGAACCACACTTGGCGAGGCCAGAAGGGGACATTGAGGATAACTGAACTCTTCAACCATTGGGCTTTCTGTAAGAATTTTGGAATCAGTGTTAAAGGGGGGATAGGCATAAAGGAGCCCAGAAGGCCAAACGTGGGCTAGAGCATATCACGGTGACTCCTGCTGAAGGGGGATTAGAGCAAAATTACCTGCTGCACTTGTTGTGGAAAATGCAAAGAGATCTCAGCAAGGTTGGCCCCAATGTCAAAAAATTGTCTCCGCCACTGATTATTCAAGAGACCACTTATGAGGTAATAAAATGAAACTGATGAATTTTCCCACTAGTACACTGGTTTTCCCCAGAATATGCATTGTCATAAGAAAGCAGTTTGAGGAGATCACCAACTACTACTCAACAAAGGGAATAAGATCTGGTTCTCCCTTGTTTGTTAATGTATCAGACCAGAGACATGTTGTCGGTTTGTATCATAATTGTTCCTAGAGGGAGAACATATTGAAAGGCCTCTAACATTAATAGAACCACTCTCATCTCTGAGATATTGATGTGTGAGATGTGTGAAATGGTCTCTTTGGGGATACATATGCCTTGGACCCATCCTAAGAAATGCCCTCCTAAATTGGGAGGCATCAGTGCTCACTGTGGCTACTGGAGGAGGCAGAATAAAAGGATAGCTCTGGTTAATCTTGTCTGACTGAAACCACAAACAAAGATGATTTCTGCATACTCGAGTGAGATTGACTGGGAAGTTTAGAGGTTATCACAGAATAGACCACTGAACAGCTAAAGTTCATTGGAGAATACGCATATAGTAACATGTTATAGTAACTAAGGTTATGGCTATTGCCACTGAAACTAGAGGCTGAATAACAAGTCTAGCTAGAGGAGTAGGATGAACAAGAATTTGCTATATCTGGAACATGACTGTGTCCACACAATGTGCAGGAAAGAGCGGCAATATGACTTACTGTTTTAAATTGGGCAGATGTTGACCAAATTTCCTAATCTATGACAAAGCTGGAGCAAATATTCCCTGGACTGTTCTAAGAGATGCCTGGTTGGCATGGTGAGAAGTCATTTAGATATGGAAACACTTGGAATCCCAGCAGTCTCAGGTGAGTAGCTATTAATGCCATATACTTGGTAAACACCCTGGGGGCTGTGGTGAGACCAAAAAGCAGGGCTCTGAACTGAAAGTGACTGGCTCCCAACCAAAAGGGCAGATATCTTTGGGATCATCTGTTCATCTTGATGTGATAATACACATTTTTGAAGATCAACTGAGCACATACAATCGTCCTTGTGCAAAAAGAGCAGGCTGGACTGAACCATGACCACTCAGAACTTTGACTTCTTCACAAATTGGTTCAGGTTGCTTAGATCCAAAACTAATTTCAGATCCCCTGTCTTCTTTAGCAATAGAAAGAACCTTGAGTAAGTTCTGAATCCTCTTTGGTCTGGTGGAAACTCCTGGATGACTCTTTTGTCTAGTAGCTTTTGACTCTCGCCTTCTTCTTTTCATTGGGTGACACTGGGAAAATGGTATGAAATAGCCTCTAGATATTATTTTTACTACCCAAGAATCTTTTGTTATAAAAGCCCACTGCCTCCAGAGGTGAGCAGTTGGGCAACCTTTCAAGAGCGCTGAAAGAGTCAATCTGGAAAGGAATTTTGGAAAACCTGGTTTTGCAGACTTCCTCTGCTGCAAGAATGGCATCTTCCAATTGAACTCCCCCATCTGGCTCTGGAGGAGATGTCCTCACATCAGTCCTGGAAAGATCCCTGGGATTTATGGAACCACTAGTTCTTGCCTCCTCTTTTATTCCAGGGGAAAAGTATCATTGAGGATGAAAAAAGAGAATCCCTATGGCAGACAGGGTCTTTCCTTCCTGTTCACCCCAGAAGTGTCTCTTTCAAAGAAGGGCAGACAAGGACATTCCATCAAAAGGAGCATTGATGAAAGAAGACTTGAAAGGCTCTGCAAAATTGCATAACTGCATCCAAGCATGTCTCCCAATGGCAATGCCTGAACTAGCAGCCTGTGAGTTAACCTGTGCAGCATTGGTTATTAACCTCATGGAAACATTGGAAATGAAAAATAGAGTGGCCAGTGGAGAAGATGATCCCTTATAGTCCTCCACAGACATGGACTCTTAGAGGGATTCGGAGAGTTTCCTGGTCAAATCCCACTGCTGTCTCAAAGTGTGCTAAATTATCCAGGAACCTCAAGGCAAAAGTCGTTGAAGCAAATATGCACTTCCCAAATTTTTTCAATGCCTTTCACTCTATTGGGGGATAAACAGAGGAGCTCTGCTCCACTAGTTCCTTTTTTGTGGCTGCTGCCACAATCACTGCATCAACAGGGCCTCCTTTGCTCCAATGGGGTCTGTCCTTTGGTGGTTTGACAGAGTCCAGTTCCTTCCATGCCCAGCAAGAGACTAGGTCAATAATCTCATCAGCCATGTAGTCATTCAAGATGTAGATGGGCCAGAACCAAAAGCTTCCAGAAAATCTGACTGCTCTGGTGGGGAGGGGGGTATCTGGTATCTGAAGACTACCCACTCTTTTGCTTAAGAATCTCTAGGAAGTCTCAGATTGAAGTCAGCATCCTTTGTGAGAGACTCAATAGGGGAATATATGTGCCTCCTTAGTGGGACAATCTGGAGAGGTAAGGTATCTAAAGAGAGGGGAAGTTTCTTTATGGGAACTGTCTGGATGCTAGTTGGTACCAGCTGTTCTGTGGAGTAGGTCTGATGGGATCAGAGCTTGGACACACTGGAGGAAGAGATCTAGGATCCAAGAAGAGAGAGTAATAAAATCTCTCTGAGAGAAAACCTTCTCCACTACTTCTAAGGCAGGAGGACTTGGAGAAGTTGTGGCAGGCTGCACCAGGGTTGAAACCTTTGAAGCAGCCAAGCCTCGACCCTGCCCAGATCCATGTTTGAGGAGGGAGTCAGTCTTGAACTACTTAGTGATGAATCTGTGAGGGGCAAGGATGGCTCTGATAACATCAGAGTAGATCAGGTCTCCCAGATCTGGTGCTTCAGCTCCCAGACTCATCAGGATCCAAAGGGATAGGAGAGGAACTAATCAGGGAGGTCAGAGTCAAAGACCTAGCCATTTTCAGATCTGACATTGATGCTCTCAGGGTTCCCAGATCCAAAGGCTCCAAAGTCATGGTATGGATCAGAGAAGGAGAAATGACTACACAGGAAGTGGAAGGAAGGCTCATGGATCTGATGGGAGATGGAGACAAAATAACCCCATCTGAGTCAGAGCTCTGAGGAATTTTCTAATCATCCTACCAACATTGGTGTCTGAAAGACTTCAAGATTTGATGGATGAGGCTGTGGTCTAGACTATCTCTTCAGTGTCATTTGTAGAATTGGATCAAAGAGCTGAGGAGATACTGGGAAACTGTGAACCTGGCTGAGTAAGTCTGAGGAGACTTGACAACGTATTGGTTCAATCTGAGGTTTTTGGATCCATTGCTGCTTTGGAGATTGAGTCAGTATGACAGTCAGATCTGAAAATTTAGGATCAGATAGCTTTCTTTTAGGATCTGATGAAGTTGGATCTGAACTTCTTTGGATTTTTTGAGTAGGCACCAACAAAGCCATGGTAGTAGTTAAAGTCTTTGGAGAATGGGTAGGGGATTTTTTTGGGATTCCTTGGTCTCTGAAGAAAGTTTAGAATGTTTATTGGGGGTCTGAGCAACTGAAGAAGAAGATAAAGGGGGAGGAGGCAAGCCCGTAAGGACTAACTTGTTTCTTCTGTTCGAAACTGCTCTGGATTTAAATGTGACCCAGAAAGACCAATCAGTATTTCGGTGCCCCACTCTTAGACAGTAAATACACTCCCTGTGGGAATCAGAATTAGGAATTTTTGCCCACAGGAAGTGCATTTTTAAAAACTAGTTAGTTTCTCGGCCATAGCTGACAACACAAGCTGAGACAACTACCAGAAATGTTAGAAAGAGTATCCTGTAAAGCATAGAGGAAAGGGGCAAAAAAGAAAGACTGGTACTAACAATGGTATAGTAAGGAGACTACCTAAAGGTAGACAATGGGAGCAAAGACTCAATGGAAAAAAACTCAACAAAAAGGAGAGGAAGGGATAGTAGAAAGATTAGAACGGAAGTTTTAAAGAAGTTTTTTTAAATATTTGTTACTCACAACAAATTCGTCTTAGTCAAACATAGCTTTTGAGAGAGGATCCAGATCTAAGCTCGATGGTAACAAGTGAGAGCTGAGGTATTGTAGGCTGACATTATGGGTAGAGGGAGGAGCCTGAGAGGTGGATCCGAAAGTCTGGTGTATGTGGTTGTGTCAGATTCAAGGTTGGATCCATAACCCATACTTTGAGAAAGAATGAAATGGACATCAGATAGATACATTTTTATAGTTAAAAAAGGCAGCCACTAGAAAATTACTAGGCTTAGAATCTTAAAAGGAATACCATTACATCTGGAGTAGTTAACTTAATTTGTCCATCAACCTGTGGGTATCGGATCCATATCGGATCCAAGCCGGCAGTTTCAAACAGCTAAGATCAGAGCTCCAAGCTCCTCCCCCTTACTCATAATCCCCTGCTAACCCTTTCTGCCCTCAGATCTCGTTTGCCGCGTTTCAGTCAGCAGCTTGATTGAGCTTCCAGGCATGTGTAGAACATATTTTGTGAGAAAAATCTTTCCTTTTTATTTTAACTGTTAAAAAATATTTGTGTGTGTGTTATCCCTAGCCTATTCATATTATTAATAAAGTTGTGTAGTTAACCTTAACTGTATCTAGTTAGTTTGTCCTCCCCTGTGTGTTTGTGAAGGCATGTTTGTGTTGGGCCTAGTGTTTAAATTTTTTTTTTCTAAGTATGTCTGAGGCCCCTAAAGCCTTCTTTTCTAAATGCACCAAGTGTGGCCATAAGCTGTCCCCAGCGGATGGCCACACTCGGTGTGTTATTTGCCTTGGGGTTGACCACCTCTCCTCAGGCTGCACTATTTGTGCAGCCTTCAACCCCAGGGCTTTGAGTGACAGAAGGTCGAAGTTGGTCTTGGTGGGACTGTTGCCCCCGGATCCGATTTCATCCTCCTCTCCCTCTGTGGTACCTGCCGTGGCCGTGGCAGTGACACCCCCCATTCCTGCTCCCCTAGCCAGGACTCACCCTCACACTGCAGGCCAGGAGGAGAGGGAAGCTAGGATAGAGCACAAGAAAGAGAAACACCACAAGTGGCGGGCCGAGTCTTCCTCCTCGGCCCTGCTGGCCAAGCTACTGGCTTCTCCTAGGGCCTCCGGGCATTCTCCTTCCCAGCTCCATTCACCCCGATTTTCTCTGGAGCCGGAGGAGGAGGAGACCCAATCGCCTTCGAGGTCATCGAGGCGGCACTCCCGTCCCGCCTCGGTGACCTCCTCTAGGTCAACGAGAAGCTTATCCGATGCAGACATGGACCAGATGATGCATAGGTTCCTCCAGGCCCAGCTGCAGATGGGAGTGCTCCTGCACCCCCCCCTTCGGGGGGAGCTCGACCCCCTTTTTTGCCCCGATAGCTCCTTCTCTGACCCGCTTCCAGGGTTCAGAGCCTTCGGAGCCAAGTAGCATTGGAGCCGGGGGAGTGTCGGCTCCGATAGTACCTCGTACTTCGGCGCCAACAGCACCCTCGAGTTTGTCGGGCCCCCTTTCGGATCCGAGCTCTCGGAGCCGAGAAGAGCTGAGCTCCGGATCCGGAGGTGTCAGTGTATCTTCAGCTCCATCTCGGTCGGAGCATACTGGCCCTTTGGATCTGATTGCTTTGGCGCCGGCTCCGATCCACACATCGGATCCGAGGGGACTACTCTCGGATACCAGGGAGAGCAGCTCCCTTCGGCATTCGATGTTATGGAGAGGGTTCTATCGAGGTATTCGAGGCCCCCTTCTTCTGCTACGGCTCCACCCTGCACTCCATCTCAGATGGGCCTACCTTCCATCACCCGGCCCCAGGGACAGCCTGTGCCTACGTCCCAGATAGTTCCCTTGGAGGAACAAGATGTGGTTGGTGAGGCCTCTTCGGACAGCCCCCCCGAGGAGGTTCCTCACAAACGTAAGTGCAAGAGGAAGCACTTGGACTCACCTGAGTCCTTGACAACAGACACAGATTTAGAGGAGGGGGAAGGTTCCCCAAGGTCACCCCCCCGAAGACGTCTCCTTCGAAGACATCATGGAAATGCTTCGAATTAGATGGGGGTGGTCTTCCCAAAAACCTAACTCTGATGAGTCTGTGTTTCTGGAGGCATTTGATGCAGGCCCATCTACCTCTTAAGTGTCCCCTCCCGCTAACCCCCTGGTAGACCTGATTACTACCAGGGCATGGAAGGAGCCGGACACTGTGGAGCCCATTCCCAAGAGGCCTGATAAAATTCTTAGTCCCCCTTCTGATAGAACTTGCTGGAGCAGGGGTGCTCCTGTAGATGCCATGTTGGTGGTGGCCGCCACTAAAAACGAAATGGCCCAGGAGAGTTCCTCGGTCCACCCTCCAGGCAAGGAGTCTTGGACGATGGACCGTTTAGGGAAGCGGATGTTCGCTTCAGCCACATTCTCAGTAAGGTTGCTGAATTATATGGCACACGTGATATGACTCCAGCGGGATCTCATCAAAGAATACGCCGGGTCACCCCCAGAGTCCATGTCGGCAGAGGATTAGAAAGTATTCTCTACCCGAATAGCCACTCTCAAATCCATTTCAAAAACCTCTATGTGGCTCCTCTCCCATGCCATGGAAGGGGCAGCTAGAGCTAGCGGAGCGGGCATTGTCTTACGTTGGCATGCTTGGCTCCACCATTGTGATTTTGCGGAACCCTTCAAGGCGTCCTTCGCTAATGCCCCGTTTAATGGTTCTTCACTCTTTGGCAAGACCGTACGTGACACACTGGTCCAGAGCGAGAAAGACGGGAAGATGTTGTCTGCCGTTGGAGTCCACTTCTCTGCTCCCCAGAGGTCCTTCACTAGGAACCAAAAGGGACAGAAGAAGATGTGGTTCCGGAAATCTCAACAGTCCTGTTTTGCTCCAGACCCCTCGTCCTTCAGAGGCAGAGGAGGACAGGGTGGACACCGGCCCAGAGGCAGAGGGGGACCGAAAAATTATGGGGCCGCAAGAACCCTTTTGTTATTGGCCCACACAGCAACCCTAAAGGGTTACCCAACTGCTCCACTCTGGAGGCAGTCGGGAGGCGTTTCTCGAGGCACCTAGCAATGTGGGAGTCCATTACAACAGATCACTGGGTGCTTCGGATCATATCCAGAGGTTACAAGATTCCCTTTCTCAACCTTCCTCCCAAACCCCGGAGCCTCCCCGATGTCCCACCAAATCAAAGGGAGGCAGCAGCAACAGCAGAAATCCTTCAGCTGCTAGAAAAAAGAGCAATCCAGCACGTCCCCCCAGACCAATCCGGATCAGGCTTTTACTCCAGGTTCTTTTTGGTGCCAAAAAAGACGGGGGACTTAAGACCAATCCATGATCTATCCTTCCTAAACCTGTCAGTGGCCAAAGAGAAGTTCCAGGTGGTCACCATTCAATCCATTCTCCCACTCCTGCAGGACAATGACTGGATGTGCTCCATAGACCTCAAGGACGTGTACTATCACATTCTGATGGACAGGTGATCCAGAAGGTTTCTCCGCTTCCGGCTAGGAGCCAGCCACTAGGGTCCTTCCTTTTGGTCTCACCACAGCCCCCAGGGTGTTCACCAAAGTATTGGCAGTGGTAGCAGCCCACCTGAGACTTCAGGGAATACAGGTCTTTCCGTACCTAGATGACTGGCTCCTGTCAGCCCCCACCAGGCATCTACTGTGCTCAGCCAGAGATTATTTCCTCCATCTGGCCTCCTGACTGGGAATCACAATCAATATCAAATAATCTTCTCCAACCAACCCAGGTCTTAGACTTCATTGGAGCCAGATTGAACACAAACCTTTTGCAGGTCTTTTTGACTCTGGACCGACTTCGGACCCTGAAGCTCCACATGCTAGCCCTTCTGAACTACCCGTCTCCTCCAGCAGAATTGGTCCTAAGGGCTCTAGGCTCCATGGCAGCGACTATCAATCTGCTACCCTTGGCGCACCTGAACATGAGGGTACTGCAATGGACCCTACAGGTTCAGTGGTCCATCCTGCAACATCCACTGAGTTCACCCATTCCCCTCAGCAGGGTTTGCAAGAAAGCCCTACTCTGGTGGCTCCAGTCCCCAGACCTCCAGAAAGGGCGTCCTTTCTCTATGTCCCCCCCCTCTAGCCACAGTGACCACAGATGCTTCTCGCCTTGGGTGGGGGGGGCACAGTATGGGCAGAACCGTCCAAGGCACATGGACCCAATCAGAGACCTTGTTGCACATCAATGTCCTAGAGAGGAGAGCGGTGCTTCTTGCGTTGCAAGCACTCCAAGCCATTCTTCCCTTGGGAACTATTGCAATTCAGACAGACAACATGTCAGTCGTCTAGTATATCAACAAACAAGGGGAACCAGATCCTACCCACTTTGTCGAGAGGCCATGAGAATTTGGGAATGGGCAATCTCCACCAACCGCTTTCTCATAGCAATGCACATTCCGGGCCGGTCAACATCTTGGCAGACAGGCTGAGTCGAACCATCCTTTCACCATACGAGTGGTCTCTGAACCCGAGAGTGGTGAAGCAAATCTTCCTCAAATGGGGTCAACCTTGCTGCGATCTCTTCACATCTCCTTCGAATGCAAAGTGCAGCGATTACTTCGCTCTAATTCCCCCACTAGGGGAATCCCCGTTTGGCCATCTGGTCTACTTTATGCTTATCCTCCTCTTCCCCTAATGCTGAAATTCTTGCAGAAAGCACATTGGTTGGGGAGCAGAGTGATCCTCATAGCCCCATTCTGGCCTCGTCAAGCGTGGTTCCCTTGCCTATGATCTCACCTAGTGAACCCCCCATGGGTTCTAGATCCCACGCCGGATCTGATCTCTCACCTGCTAGGGTTGACAACCCCGAACCTGGACAATCTCAAGCTCACAGCTTGGTTGATCCAGTTCCAGTGATAGCTAGGACTCCCGGTATCTCATCATCTGTTAAGGCTATTTTAGTAGCCGCTCATAAGCCTTCCACGAGGAAGGTTTATAATAGCAAATGGAAACATTTTTCTATTTGGGTGGAGCGCAGAAACCTAGATCCCTTTACAGCTCTGTTACCAGCAGTGCTAGAATTCTTATCAACCTTATTCGACCAGGGTGCTAGCTCCTCTACGGTCAAAGTCCAGTTAGCTGCAATCTCCCACTATCATGTGGGAAGTGATCTCGGCCCCTTTGCCTCTTCCAAATTATGTAAGACCTTTTTAAAGGGCACCTTCCTCTTGAGACCTTCTGTTAAAAATCCAGTTCCTCCATGCGATTTAACTCTTGTTCTCCAGTCTCTGACAGCTCCTCCATTCAAGCCAGCAGCCTCGGTGGACCTAAAATTCTTATCCTGGAAAACAGCTTTTCTTATTGCCATCACTTCGGCCAGCAGGGTTTCGGAACTTCAGGCCCTTTGCTCCAAACCGCCATACTTGGTTTTTCATAAAGATAGAGTTTCCCTCAGGACCTTCCCTCTTCCTTCTTGCCCAAGGTCGTGTCAGAACCCAACATCAACCAATCCATTAATTTACCAGTATTCTTTCCAAATTACCAGAACAAAGGTGAATATAAGTTACATTTCCTGGACGTACACAGGCAGTTAAGATTTTATCTGCACAGGACTGCTGGTCACAGGAAATCGGACCAGCTCTTTGTATCCTTTGCAAAACCCTCTTTGGGAAAACCAGTATCAAAAGTTACATTGTCCAGATGGATTTCCCAATGTATCCGAGTCCACGCTCATTCTACTCAATCAATTTCCACCTCTGCTGCCTTTTGGTCCAGAGTTTCATTTGATGGCATTTGTTCAGCAGCCACTTGGACCTCATCTCATACGTTCATTAACCATTACAAGTTGGACTTCATTTCCAGAGGGAGAGCATCCTTCGGCTCTGCAGTGCTCCAGAATATCCTTCCATGAGGACCTCCCAAGGTTTGTGTAGCTGGGGACTCTGTCCCACAGGTTGATGGACAAATGAAGTTAACTACTCTAGATAAAGAAGTTATGTACTCACCATAATGTTCCATCTGAGTAGGTAATCTTCATTTGTCAGCAACCGACCCTCCCTCCATCCCACTAACCTATAGTGCGTACTAGAAAGATTCCTAGCCCTTGTTTCTAGATAACTTAGGTTAGGATTTGTAGGTGACTCCTGTGTTATAATACTCTGTGTTGCTAAGCAAACTCAATCTGAGGGCAGGAAGGGTTAGCAGGGGATTATGGGTAAGGGGAGGAGCTTGGAGCTTGGAACTTAGCTGTTTGAAACTGCCGGCTTGGATCCGATATGGATCCTATACCCACAGGTTGCTGACAAATGAAGATTACCTACTCAGATGGAACATTATGGTGAGTACATAACTTCTTTATTGGATATACTAGAACTGGGAATTATATTGAACAGAATGTTTTTTTGCTTATTTTTAACATTTGCTACCAAGTTAAGTGAGCTACTCAATAGACACTTGTCAGCCATGATGTGGGCTACAAGGGTAAAGTAAATACAATATATGCATATATGGATATCTTCAAGTATTTTGTTGGGAGATGGAAGGAAACTGAAGTACCAGAGAACACCCATGCAGATTTCTCACATACAGTGTCTTGTAGTCAGAACTAAACCCTGGACTACTGACTAGATTTGTTTCTGATAACATGATGTAGTGCAGTTCCTCTCATAATCCTAACTAAATACAAAATTAAGAGCTAGCCAGACTCTTAGTACAATGTCTGACTTAGGGAAAATTATAACCAAAACATACCATGCTCAGAGCTATAAAAAAGACAGGTAAACTAACCAAAGAAGCCACTAAAGCAGTTATGTCCAGACAACTTTTACTATTTACATACATCCATACTATATATACCATTACCAATTTGTTATTCAATTAAACAATCAATTAAATATAAATCTAATTATCTACTTAAAAACAGTGTATTAAATCAAACTTTTCCAACAACACTCAGTATTTAACCCTTTAGGGGTCAATGTTTCATATTTTAAAATAAAAATCATCTCTTTCCTTAAAAGTTCATTTCGTATTCTACCCTCACTAGCTTCATTTATAAAAATCTGATATAAAATAGCTACCCTCAAACTATCACACTGTGAATTATGACACTCCGCAAAATGTTGAGCTATGGGACTTTCCATCTTATTTATTTTTATGTCCCTCATATGTTCCATAATTCTAACCTTAAACATTCTTTTAGTTTGACCCACATAAAACTTATTACAACCACATTGAATAACATAAATAACTTGCTCTGTTCTACAACTAAAATAACCATTAGGTTTAAAACTAATTCCATTAATATAGGGAAAGAATTTTTTTACATAAGGACAAATTTTACATTTTCCACATGGTCTTGTTCCTTTAACCACAATTTGTTTGTATATTTTTTCTCTGGGCCTCATAAATTTTGTGTTCATAGGTTCATAGGTTCATAGGTTTATACTAGGCTATCTGCCCGAGGGCATTTACCTAGCCCAGCTCCATGTTTTGTGGCTGCGCCCTTTAGTATGGGGAACTATACCCATTATTTTTTGCTGTGCCTGCTGTTTCCTGGACACTGAGGTGATAATCCCTGGGTCCCTGTCTAGTATATCCATCCATTGTCATTGGTCAAGATTTCTCTTGAACCAGCCATGTGCTCTGCCTCTCATGTTGTGTTTTTTTGTTCCACAGCATAGGAGTCTTTGTAATGAATCTATCCCTCCGTCCGTCCCCATTATAGCCGTGTCCGAGTTTTAAGTCTCCCGCCCTTCTATGGCTTTGCAGTGCAGTGCAAACTTTGTGTCATATAACCCTCCCTGTGTTGCTTTGTACTTGGAAAAGTAGATCAAAGGTGTCTTACCTTGTTTCCTTTTTTTTTTTCCTTTGTTTGTTTAGTCCTCCTTTGTTTGGTTGGAGTTTGGCTGGCTTGGGGGGTACCAGACTGTTTTGTTTTTTGTTTATTTTTTCTTTTGTTTTGCTTTCCTCTGCCATGCAGTCCTGCAGGAAGTGGTAGAAGGGTAAGTGAAAGTGATTTTTGAGTACTGTTTTCCACAGGCCACCGGGGGCTAGACGAGAGGAGACCACAAGTAGACTAGAAGTGTGAAGTCGGCTTTTTTTTTTTCTTTTTTCTTTTTTTTTTTTTATAGGGGGGGGGGGTGGAGGGAGGGACCTATTGATTTGTGATCTGATCTGATTGGTATACTTGTTGAACATTGTCGGTGTGTGTTGTTGTGCTCCCATGATGAGATGTGATGATATGATATCTCCTTTCTTGGGATGTATTGGGTGTTTGCTCCATGTTATTTTTTTTTTGAATTTTGTGACTAGGAACTTTGGGCTGGCTGTTTGGGAGTAGTCCCAGTCTATATTATAGTATATTTAAGTATTGAAAGTCACTAGTATGATGGTGTTTGGTGATACATTTATCCCCCCCTTTTGTTTCAGGAGGAAGGTGTTCCTGTGAGGGTGGCCTGTAACATGCTGGCCTGTAACGTAGCAGTCTTCAGTCTTGTTAGCCTTTGGTTAGTGGTCTTGGATGGTCTCTGATGCATGCGTATGCGTTGCCACCAGTCTGGGTGTGGGTGTCCTTAATGAATATGTACCCCCCCTCCCTTCTTGGTATTTTTTGGGGGGGGGCATGATATGGGTAAAACTGAAAAGCGCTGGGGTGCTCTCAGGAGCCTTGAACCAGGTTTCTGTCACAGCACAGACATCGATGTTTCTCATCTCCATAAAGGGCCTCGAGTCGTGCATTTTGATTTTTGAGATTCTGGCATTGGCATTGAGCACCCTTTAGTTTTTTTCCTTTTTTGTGTTCTAGGGTGCACTATCATATCCTTGATGTTTCTCCCTCTTTTATAGGCAAACTTCAATTTCTTTTTTATTAACTCATCCAACTCACTAAAATTCTGTAAAAACTTCCAAAAATGTAAGACACATCTCTTAATGCTTTCACTACATATATTAAATGTGGAGACCATAAAAATTTCTTCCAGCTCTTTCTTATTACTCATATCTACTACCTTATTTTGTTTTTTCCAATATTTTGGTCCCTTATTATATCTTTTATCAAATATTTTATTTATACTCAAATCAATTAATTGACTATCATATTGTCTTCTTATAAACATATCTGTTGTGTTCTTTATCTCATTTAAAAAATCTCTTTCATCATTACAGATATGAGATAGTCTTAAAAATTCACTATACGGTAAAGCTTCCAGGGTGTGCTTGGGATGACAACTTGTGCCCATCAAAAATTGATTCAAGCAGTCAAACTTCCTATGTATACTAGTAACTACAGGTTTACCTATAATACCTTGTAAATTGATATCCAAAAAATAAACATTCCTAACACATTGTATACCATCAAACTTAATACCAAACCTATTTGTTTGTATATCTATACATACCTATTTGTTTGTATTTTTTTAAGTAGATAATTAGATTTATATTTAATTGATTGTTTAATTGAATAACAAGTTGGTAATGATATATATAGTATTGATGTATGGGAATTGTTACTCCTTGAAGTCTTTTGGTCAGCCAAGGCACTAGAGAGAAAATAAAGTGTTATTTGCACTGGTTGTTGTTCCTTTTGGTGGTGTTCCAGTTCGTATTACAGTTCGGTGTTGTATAGTAACTTTTACTATTTGCTGATTGTTAAAATGTTTGACCCCAGTCTGACCCTATAAAAATAACCCTTATTCTGACCTTTACTTTTAAATTACAATTTTTATCAGCAATGGCTTTAAATCTCTACACTTGCAGCAAAAAAAAAAAAAAAACAGGATGTATAGAACTGTAGTTGGATGATTAATTTCTTATATACAAGCTGAAACATCTCTGACAGTAATTATACAGTTTTCCAGTCTGATGCTTAATGATGCTTAGTGATATACCCACCATTATTTGAACTCTAGCACTCATTTGACTGCATCTCAGCCATGAGGGAATTACATTTGTACATTGCCATCAAAGATTACAAGTAAGATGAGGTAGTCATGCAGGCCTGCCATCTCACCCCCCACTACGCAGTCTAGCAATCTTTCATTTTCTTGTGAGCAAAGTATCATTCTGCAGTCAATCAGCTCAAAAAGCTTTGTTAGTCAACAATTTCCCAATGTCTACAAGTATCTTTCCCTCCCTCTACCAAAAATATCTCTGTTGAAGACAGCCTAGGAAGCACACATGATATTTCATAGATAGTCCGGCAGCTGGAGCAGAGGGCTAAGGCTGTGATCTGTAGCACTTGTTGCATAGGCTATAATTCTCTCAGCCCTCATTTGCTTACTGTATGACCTTGAGGAAGTCACTTAGGATATTTCTGTCAAGTCAACCCTGAAAAGGGATTGTGTGTCCAGTGGGCCTACTCGGTTACCAAATGCATATTATTATTATTATTATTATTATTATTATTATTATTATTATTATTATTATTATCTACAGCCACAAGACCCACATTGATTGTATAAATAAAAAAAAATCTTTGTCTCTGTAACTTACTGCCCTGTCAATCATAAGTACACCTGTCCTGGTGTCTGCATTTGTAACTCACTGCTCTGTCACTCATAAGTACACCTGTCCTGGTGTCTGCATTTGTAACTCACTGCTCTGTCACTCATAAGTACACCTGTCCTGATGTCTGCATTTGTAACTCACTGCTCTGTCACCCATAAGTACACCTGTCCTGGTGTCTGCATTTGTAACTCACTGCTCTGTCACTCATAAGTATGCCTTTCCTTTTGGTATCTACAACCATCTGTCACCCATATGGAGTATGACTGCCTTGGTTTCTGCACCTCTAACTCTGTAACCTGTCTCTCATATGTAGTATATATGTATCTGAAAACCATTGCCCTTTTCCTGCTATGGAGTATATATATGCTTGTACTGGTCTCTGCATCTGGAACTCACTTCCTTGTCCCTCATATGGAGTATATCCTAGCCCTGATCTGTGTGTGTGTGTATATATATATATATATATATATATATATATATATATATATATATATATATATGTATAAACTACTGCACTGTTTCTCATATGGAGTATATTTATGCCTGTCCTCATCTCTGTACATGTAAGTCACTGACTTGTCCCTTATATGAAGTGTATTCCATATTCATTAGACCAGGTAACAACTCCCTTCTCATAAAGGAGATAAATAATGATTTCTGTTGCAATTTTGGCAGTCAAACTACCTCCAAGGGCATGCAACAGAATTAGAGTACATATACATTTACTACCAGGATACGTACCAAAACAAAAGCTTCTAGGAACATAGATGACAGCCGAATAATGAACACAATATAATAGTTTCTTCCTGAACTCCTAAAAAGATCTGAGAGGATTTGTCTTTGTCATCTTGTGACCAGTCTCATGTCTTCAGAAACTCCCCCCCCCCTTGTTATTCCCAAGGATACAGTAGACTGGAACTACCATATCCCAGTTTCTGTTTTTTGCACTGCTCAAGTCTCTTTGATGGTATCACTGCCCATCTTGTCAGATTCTAAGACCCACATATATTTTTCCCAGACTCGAGACTCTACACTGTATTACTTTCCAACTTTTCCAATGCTTCTTTTTCTTTTCTTTCTTGAGTCTTGAAGGTTGTTCATGTTTATTGCTCCATTTCATTTCCTGCACAGTTCTGCCCTGTCCAACAGAGGATTGTTTTTCCTTTTCATCTCACTCTTATCAGTTTAAAGGCATAATGGAGTCCTACACCTCTGAACCTTTATTCCAGCAGTATTCTCAACATTAAGGTCTTCCCTACTGCCCACAAACCAAATCCATTCTCTCCTGCTCACTGTTGCAACCATGGATTGCATTCCACAAGTCGTATCTTCCCTCCACTCAGATTACAATCTCCCTTCCATATCCTTCTCAAATTACTGACTAGGTTTTGAAATTTAGGTTCTGTATGATGTTTTTCTTTCACTGTATGCAAACTGTTTTGCGTGTTCACTTGTCAGTGGCTTGCCTCATGGCCAAAAATAATCCCTTTTACTTTTCAACTTACTCAGCTGCCAGACTAACGCAGAAGTAATTCACTGCAAAACCCATTACTGATCTAAGCTGATAATGGTGTCTAATGCTGTATTTAACAACCTCTTACTGTTCAGTGTTCTCTCTTGTAGAGAACCTCAGTGTGGATAGACAGCTTCAAATGTCACACTTCCTGAGTCCTCACTTCAGGTTTAGTTTACAGACGGCTGTTATTAATATGTGAATAGTACATTCCAGCTCTTGGATAAAGCACTCTGTAGGATATTTAGTAGATAAATGTCTGAATGTCTAAGAAAACTGCAGTTTATTAAAATTTTAACTTACTATTTGCTTAATCTGACTACATATTTTTTTAATTGTTTCTGTCGTGCCTGCGATTAGAAACTTTAGAAAAGATGGAATGTCTGAGTTATGAAATTGGTGGCAAATAGGGTACCAAAAGAGCAATCTATTGATGCAGAATTTGCAAAGTACATGCATTTACAAAGCTTTAGTGAAATGCGTATGTAGTAATTCCCAACATATTACTACAACGTATACATATGCATTCACACACATTATATATATATATATATATATATATATATATATATATATATATATATATATATATATGTGTGTGTGTGTGTGTGTGTGTGTGTGTGTGTATTGATGTTCTGACTAATTTGAAATTATTTGGCAGAAATTTAATGTTAAAATCAATGTATGGTAATAAGAATGATTATGACATCACCAACCCACAGAAACCAAGCACATTTATTCCACAGAATAGTGCCCTAATTGATACTTTTTTTAAAATGTGACAGCAGGAAATTGCAGAAGCCTTAAGTAAGAAATGTAAGTGCTACCACAATTTAACACAAAATGAGTTTGTGGCAGTAAAGGAACTACAGGAGATATCTATGATTGTTATATCAGCAGCTGGCAAGGGGCTATAGTAGTGATGTACTGCTCTCAGCATGATGCTAAAATGAGGGCTATGTTAAATGATGTAAAAACATATAAACCCCTTACTAAACCAGAGGTAAATGCAATGGTAAATAATGTTATAGAAATGCTTGAAGAGGTATTCATGAGTAGGAAGATCAATGAACATTTATATGAATATTTAAAGGTGATAACACCCGCGTGTTCCAGTGATCAAAGGTTTACCAAAAGTTCATAAAGACAGTAAGGATCTGCCATTACATCCAATAGTGACTAGTGAAGGATGGTTAATGGAACCTCTATCATTATAAATAGATCATTTACAGCAGATCTTGAGAGACTATACAACTGTTCTAAAAGATTCTGAGCATTTTATGAGAACATTATATGCACGTACCTGTTCTATTATGGACTGGACTTGAGTATTACTAGTAATATTAGATGTTACTAGCTTATTTAATGTGATTCTGAATGATACTGGAATAAGGGCAACATGGAGAATATTAGTGGACAAGCAGGAACTATTGTCAGTTAATAAAGATGTGTTATGTATCTCGCTGGAGGTGGTTCTAGAAAATAAGATCTTCATGTATGACAATATGATATATTAGCAGAATTGGGCACCCCCTGTGCCAATAGTTATGTGAACACAGTCATGTTTGACTGGTTAATGCAATATATAGTAAATGAGAATGGTTTTCGTAACAACATCCTTTATTATGGAAGGTTTGTGATGACTTGTTTGTCTTATGTCAAGGATCTGAAGAACAACTCTGGAGCTTTTTTGTGTATTTACAAGGAGCCACCAACTTCCTGAAGTTCACCATGGAATTTTCGAAGGAACAACTACACTTCTTAGATGTAAATATGTTTATATATCCCAAGGAAGGCATTTCAACCATGATACATCAGAAACAGTCTAAGAAAAATAACCTTTTGGAATGGACGAACATGCAACCTAAACATGTCCAGAAAAATACTATCAAGCGATATATGCTGAGATATTCCAGACTTTAACACCAGGGATATGAACTTTTTAAGGCATAGTGAACGATTGTCAAATGAGTTGAATCAACATGGATATAAGGGATCTAAAATCCAGAATACCATGAATGAGGTGAATATTTTACGGGGCACTATTGGTAAACTGTATTATTCTGAGAATACTGTTAAAATCAATGTCTTGAATGTTGCAACAAACAAAAAAGGAAAGCATCATAACACTAGAACTTGGATTTTGCTGACTTATGCCAATGACACCGATTTAATACATAATATAATTAAATCCACCTGGAAAATTTTAACTAGTGATAATTCCCTAAAAGAGATGGTGGGGAATATACCTTTCTTCACTTTTAGAACTGAGAAGAACATTAAACAATTACTGTGTCACCAGAGCCATTTAAGCACTACCGATACAATTACAAGAAAGGGGACCTTCCCCTGTATGAACTGCAACTCCTGTAAACACATATCAAAGAACTCCCATTTTCAGGATCCCAAGACTGGGAGATGTTATTATTTAGGCAGTTATGCAGATTGTAAAACAAAAATGTAGTTTATATAGCCTGCTGCCAATCACATACTTCATATTATGTAGGAAAATTTAATCGTCACTTTAAGGAAAGGAGTTCTAAACATATAAGTGACATTAAACTTAAAGATCAGAAAAATCACATATGTAAACATATTGTGAGCAGAGATTGTCACACTTTTAATTTTTCTGTTTTGGAAGTTATTAAAGAAAATATAAGAGGAGGGGATATAACATACAGGAAAAGCTGAAATTAAGTGGATTGGACTATTACAGGCAGGCACACCTCCTAGGTTAAACACGTTTGCTGCTAAAACCAGCCTTGAGAGGGCACCGTCTTAAGAACAAAAAAATGATTGGTTATGAGTCTCCGCCCTTGGTGAAGGGTATTGGCTGAGAATCCAATGCTGATTGGCTATCTTCTATTAAATACACTACATGGAGGAACAGAATGTTTTATGGATCTGATGAAGGACATTTTTAATTGTTCGAAAGCATTTATCCTTTTATTTTGTATATTTTTTATTGTACTCATTAAATGTTGAATTTTATCTCATTCTGACTTTTCATGTTATGGGCCGTGGTAGAAGAACTGCATTTTTTGTCTGCTTTTTATAGTATCGAGCAGGTTCTTCTGTTTGTGCTTGGTTTGTGTTGTCTGCTATATACATATATATATATATATATATATATATATATATATATATATATATATATATATATATATATATATATATATATATATATATATATATGTATATATCTATATATGTATATATATATATATGCACACACACACACACACACACACACACACACACACACGTGTGTCTGTGTGTGTGTGGGTGTGTGTGTATATATATATATATATATATATATATATATATATATATATATATATATATATATATATATATATATATATATATATATATATATATATATATATATATATATATATATATATATATATATATATATATATATATATATATATATATATATATATATATATATATATATATATATATATATATATATATATATATATATATATATATATATCTGTGTGTGCATGGGACTACTTTGTTTCACTGAAAGCTCATTTCATTGAATTTCAATTCATCCTGACCAAATTGCTGAAAGCTCAAATTACTGAAAACTCATTTCACCAAAATCTCATTTCACTGAAGTGAAGTACTGGCACTGTGTAGAGTACTGTAAGGCAAGTAAAAGGTATATGCCCTTTTCTACAATTTAGTGCAATCCTGGAGTTAGTATATATAGTTGTGGGGGGCACAGCCTCCATATTGGGGGGTGTAGTGGGCGTAGCCCCCCACTTAGTTTGGGTATATATTGGCTTCTGGAAAGAGTTAGTCACTGGTGTTGCAAGTATGCATGTCTATGGTTTAAAATGTATTGTTTTGAAGCTTTCAGTGAAATAAAACCAAACTAGGTGGGGGGCATAGTGAGGGGCTGTGCCCCCCACACCCCCCCAACTATATATACTAACACCAGGATCGCACTACAGTGGGGAAAAGGGCATATACCTTTTACTTGCCTTACAGTACTCTACACAGTGCCAGTACTTCACTTCAGTGAAATGAGATTCTGTGAAATAATTTTTCAGTAATTTGAGCTTTCAGCCATTTGGTCAGTGTAAATTCAAATTCAGTGAAATGAGCTTTCAAAGAAACAAAGTAGACCTACATATAAATATAAATAAATATATATATATATATATATATATATATATATATATACATATATAGGTTCACTACGATATTTCAAAATCCCAAAATGTCGAGTTTCAGAATACCAGACCACTAAGATCCAGCAACAAAAATCATTTGCAGATCACTAAAGCCAATAACTCTGCTGGTGAAGCACTATTCTCTTGCGCCATAGCCAAATTATGGAACTCCCTCCCACCCTCAATTACCTCCATACCATCATGCACCCACTTCAAACCTTTACTAAAAGCACACCTAAAAACATGCTGGCTATGCCCTTGCAACTCCCACTGTAATATCACCCACCCCATCCAACCACTACCTTTCTTTCCACTCCACTAACTACCATGATTATAGCAAGCTCAGATGCTCATAAGCCTAGTACTTATTATACAGCAGGAACTTCTTATTGTAACATTTGTTAATGTCTGCTATGTACTTCACAGATAGATTCTAGTTGTCTACTGATGTACTATGTTCTTCATCTGTAAATATGTTGTAAGCAATTGCTATGTAAATTGTTAATCGCGATGTAATCCAATGTAACTACTGTCTGTCTGTTTTAACTGTGGAGCTTTTCTCCCCGGGCCTCCGCTGAAAATGGTCCTACGTCCAGTCGGACACTCCCGGTCAACAAATATAAATAAATAAATAA